>NC_061486.1:25662649-25920149 GCF_022539355.2 Hippoglossus stenolepis
AAACTCATCCACAGAACAATCTCCTCTTCTCCCTACATCGTTTTATCACAGAAGTGATAATTAATTCCTCATCTATTTAATCAGCCTTTACAAGCCGCTGTATAATGACTGGAACAAGGACAAAGATGCCTGCAGTTACTACTTTTACCTGCTGAAAGAAAACATGTGTACTAGCTATCTGTTAATAACAGACCCAGTAGTTTGAGGCAGCTTAGCTTTTTGTGTGAAGTCCTATTGTGTTCAGTGTGATTCAGTATTTGTAAGCTTTACTATCTGCACTGTGTCCATTGTCGAGAGAAATGGCCCGATGCTTTTATTGAGCTTGTATCAAACATGGTTTCATATTCTTTAAACGCAGACTTCAAGCATCTCAAAGAATTGGACTGCCAATCTTGAATATGCTTTTGCAGGAGCCAGTATTGAATGAATGAGTCCCTTCGTGTTCAGGGAACTATGTAGAAAATTGGATCAGGTGGGAGCAGTTTGAAAAATAACCTCTGGCACATGCAGGTGTCCAGGAAACGTCAGCAGCTGAGAGAATGACACACATGCTACAGGAAACCAGACATTTGACTTCAGAAGGTTCCTAAGTAAAGAATTAAGTGGCAACCAAGACAAGAGGTGGTAGAATTCACATTTCATTAAGTTCAATTACCTTCTTTAGAATTGCAAACACTGGACCATCCTTTTTACAGAACAGAGAACAGTAGCAACATTTTGAGTGACACCCTATGGTAGTTGCACCATACACTGTATGTAAAGATGGACACATCTCCGCTTCCTCCCACTATCCAGACATTAAGCCAAGATATCCCTGATACAAACGCTGCCATCTTCTGCATTCGAATGGAGCCACAGTACCAAGGTTCTGCTGATACACAAGCTCAACCAATCGTCACCTCGTTTTTATATGATCAAATAACCAATTAAAACCAAACCTACCTGAAGATCAGCACTTGAACAAACATCAGTGTGATAAGAACTACCGAAAATCACAGAAACCATCTACATTTATTTGACATTGACTTTGATTTTTTTAGTGTAGTCCATGTCCCATCCACTAACATGGAGGAGGCGGGGCTAATGACCTATAATGCAGCCAGACATTTTGGTTTCACTTTTGGGTACTAGTCATGTTGTTCATATATTCAGTGGATTTTCTTAAATAGCATCATGATCACAATAGACATACAAATATCATCTCATTAAATCCCCCCCCATTGTTGAATGGACTTAAAACTTGAAAAGAAAAAATGAAAGGGGTCAGGAAAGGAGTTTTTTTTTTTACTTTTCAATTGCAGCTGCAGAATCAGACTTTAGTTCTCTGACAGTGCATCGACAGTCAGTAGGACATAATTATTCCATTGACCCAGAGAAGTTATACTGAATTAAATAGTTTTAGTTTTTTTTATATTTTACTATTTTAAGGGTGGCAAATAATCATCTTTGTGTCGATATACGTTTTAGTTGAAGAACGCACATCAGACTGCTCTTGGAAATTTATTTGAATATCTTATAGATGTGTATGTGAGTGTAAATGGTTGTTTGTATGTCAAGTCTATGATGGACCTACCTATTGCCCAGGGTCAGCTCCAGCCTCCAGCTCCATTTTCCTAAACCAGAGCATAGTGATGAGAGAGTAAAGGCAGAAATGAGGATAAGCAAAGGAAAGTTTTACTGTCCAGAAGTTTTGATAGTGTCCATGGAATAGAGCATTAGGGTGTCATGTTTCCATCACTGCTAAGGGGAGCTGGAGTCTGGAGTACTGCAGCAACATTTGACCTGGGAAGACAAAAAGCAAACATACATTCCCCAACTCAGAGGGTTGCTTAACCACTTCTCAAGAAACATGCAAAATTCTACAGTGATAAATTAAATTATTGTTATATTTTTCTTCAGGTTGTCCCTCTAAGCTTAGGTTTTAGCACATGTATAGTAAAAATAGCACCATGGTTGACATATCATAAAAAGTTACCTTTATTTTTAAATGAAGTAATTATAGGAAGTATATAGTATTAGCCCTTTGCCCTTGCAACACTCAGATGACGTCTAATCTACATTATTAAGTTGACCTTTACAATATGTTGTGACCCAAACGCTGCCCTTAAACAATTATTTACATTGATTAATCATTTGATTGTCAAGTTGCAGATATAAAGCCACTGTTAAATGGTTCATGAAATGCTGGTCAATTTGCAAGGATTATAAAAAGATATGATATTATTATGAGGCTGGCAAATATTATATGCCAGTGGTGTTTCATTGCCTCAGTGCTTACATTGCTTTCATAAAGTGTCTCACACAGGGAGATAAATGAAAATGTTTGGTGTACAGTTAGAACAAAGTCTGCTTTGTGTCCTCATCTGAGAGGGCGCCGGCACATTGGCAAGAGGAGAAAATCAATGAGAAAGTCACCTCAAGCCTTTCAGCTGTGAAAAGAATGAGAAAAAACGACTAGGATAATTGAGATCTAAATGATGTTTCCACCAGGAGTCTAAATTGAATGTGGAAGTGACATCATTACCTTCGGCTATACCCCATAGAAAACACTTCACTTCAGAGAAGCAATCAAGTAAACACTTGGGGGGGTCTTTTCTGATTTCACAGTGGACAGCAGTGGGAAATAGGAAATTTAATTTAATTCAGTGACTCTCCATGTAGCGTGATACATATGACAGGTTTGGCCTGTTTGCTCTAAATGGAGTATAGCCAGCTACAGTATACCTGAATGTTTTCATAGACTGGTCTGTACTAATATTGCATGTTTATCAATGCCAGTTAGAAAAAACCTTAGTGAGATCATGGGCCCAGTTTGTGTTCTGGGTAATTCTGCCATTATCCGTCTATGGATAATAGTACGGCGTGGCTTGGGGATGGAGACGTCAGTATCCATTTTGGTTTTGACAAACCCAATCTTACGAAGTAACTGTGATACCAGTGCATGTATACATATTATTCTGGTTTCTGACCACTGCCGATTACCTGCCCCGACATAGCTTCAGCCGTTCACAGCTGGTAAAAGGATGCCCTACTCATACAGAAATTTTCTCTCCATCCTCATCATGACGACCCCATCCCACCAGTCACGGCTGCATATCTTCATCCACAGCGCCCTGGTACTGGCCAAAGTAGAGGACTTTTAATGTTGTGTTTAGTATTTGATGTTGCTCTAATCTCCTATTTCTGAAAATAAGGTGGATAAACCAAATCCACAACACAATGTTGGCATTTAATAGAGATAAGCCTTCTATAAGCTGGCCTTATTTTCAATAACCATCATACAGAAATCAAGATTGTGTTGATGTAACCATGGTAACGTTTAAGACAAACAGCGCACAGTTATGAGTAGCCATGATTATTGTTTTTATCATGTATACAAGGATATTAATAACCTCAATGTTCCACATCATATCCTGAGTATGATCGAAACCAGGTAAAGCCTCATAACCGGGATACAAGTGGTAACAGGGATACTAAGATAGGAAACTGTATATTCTCCAACAGACTTTGCACTTTCAAAGCAACAATAAAAATGCATTGCGAACCAAAGCTGGATTAATAATTGAAAAAGTGGCCAAATTCCCTCTTAACATAGGGGCCCAAAAGGGGGGGCCACAAAGTGACTTGTAGTTTGTGCATTTGAGGTGATGTAATAAAGATAGCCTGAAGTCCAAATAGTCCCAGTAAGTTTTCATCTTTTCTCGTCAAACAACTGCATGAGTTGAAATGTGAATGATGTTGATCATGGACCTCAGCACTGTCCTGTCAAAGTACCTTTCAAAAGGGGTTTGTATGCTCCCTCTCCCATTTTCATGTGTGGGTGTAAAAGCTAACAGAGAGAGTGCACTCACATCCATTGTACACATTGACAATGGCAGAACGTACTCTCAGCTATGACAATGGAGATGGATCGATGGAGGTACGTGTTGGCTGTTTTTGCCAGCCTCTTTGAATTATCTCCTCCCACAGTCGCCTTCGAACTGGTCCAGGCATATTTTCAAACAAAATATCTCCTGAGCACACTCCGAACGCTGAGCATCTGGCAGGTTCAAATTGCTTGTGTGCTGCAGCAGTCTGCTGTCATCAGAAAGTCCTTGTTAGTAAACTATGGGATGTTTAGGGACCGCTCTACCTGACGAGCTTATGAAATTATGCTGCAAAAAGAAAAAGTGTTGTTTGCAAGAATCAGCGAAACATCTGTCTAAGAGTGGAAGGAGATAATGGTAGTGAAATGGGGAAGGCTTGTGGCATTCCCTCACACACACACACACACACACACACACGCACACACGCACACACACACATTCATTGGCCTCCTCTCAGGGCCAGACCTGCTATTACGAGCTCAGATAATAGCACATGCAGCTGTCTCTCATTTTGCTCTAAATGAATGTGCAAATGAGGGAGGTGCAATTTTTTTGTTCCATACACAAAGTATCACGCAGATGAGTGAAATAAACAGCATGATATTAGACATTTTTTGATCTCAACCATTTATCTGAGCAATTCGCCACAAGTCCACGCTGCGTAATCTGTTGTGTCTCCATCCTCTTAGCCCTCAAACATTAAATAACAGTAGTTTCCTAGTTAATAAAGAACAGAGAGAGTTTTTTTTCATCCTTTCCTCCTGTTAAATATATTTCATATTTCCATATTTTCCACAAATCCCGTAAGTTGTGTCCAGCAGGGTAAGGTTTAGTATTAGTTAGTAATATTTATCAGGTCTCTGTTTCTTACCTTATCTGAGTATATACTTTGACATTCTCTCTGTAACACACACACACACACACACACACACACACATACTCTCTCTCTCCTCATGGGAGGGTTTCTGTTGAATGATAGATGACTCTCACTAAAGAGCTCGCTAAATTTAGAGCTCTGCTGCACCGACGAGCTCCAAAGAACTGGATGACCACATACACACACAGACGGACGTTATTTGATTCAACATGCTTGTTTTTGAGGTGTGTCCATTGCTGTGTCTCAATTTAGCGGCTGTATTCTGTGGAGGACCCGGTCTATGCAGCCAACATCGGCTGTATCCTTCAACGGCGAACATCGCGTCAGCCAAACCGAAATGACACGGCCTGGTCTACCTAATGCGTCACCAGCTTGTTCAGCCATTACAACCGTCACTTAGCAACAAAGCTACAGAAGAAAATGTTCTTCTGAGGGTTGAAAAATGTTGAACATGTTCTTTTTAACATGTGCACCTTTACCTGTTCGGTGCTATCATTTAAAAATTTAATTATCCTGACGTTTTCGCCTCACTTTTTGCTGCCATTACTTCTTTGAAAACACGGTTTGTAAATGAAGCGCAATGAATCATGGGATATGTTGGGCCGTGAAGGATCCATCCGGTGGAGGCTTCGTTTTCAAACATTTGTCGGCCTCATTTGGAGGAGCCTTCAAATTGGGACAGTCTAGTCATGCCGCTGTGACGCAAACGGTCTCCAAATGCAGCCGCCGAAGGATGCGGCCCCGGATTTGGGGCACAGCTCATGTGTGTGTCCTCTGAATTATAATCTCAGGACTAAGCTCTCTCTGTTTACTCAGCTCAGGGCGAGGATCTCACAGCTTCACCCACAAGTACTGTGACCACTGTCCAGCTGCTCCTCGGATGCTGGGGGCAAGCTTATATTGGCCTTCATACATGATCGCCCATGCCAACCTCTACCTGTAGAATTGCACCAAGTGGAGCGTGCAGTTCTTCTGTTGTCATCAGGGAGTCCGTCCTTTCTCTGCTGCTCACACCACAAACACTCACAACACTGGATTTGTTGTGAAAAGCGGAGAAGCCAGCCCTAGATTTTTTATATTGATTGGCAGTCATGCAAATAGCCTTTTTTGTATTCAGGTGGAAGGAGTTTATTGACAACAGGGATCAATAACTGTGAAGAACAAAGGATAGAGAAAGAGGACAGAGGAAGGAAGAGAATGGAGAAAAAGGGACAGGAAAGATAAGTGAGAGGAAGAAACACTCCAGGGGACAGATATCGAAAGAGAAAAATAGGTGAGGAAAGAAAAGATGGACGTGAAGGAAACAAAGGGATAGCTCTCAGAGATGGCTTCCGACGAGACCGACACATGCCAGAATATAACAGATTGAGGAGGAACGGCTGAAAGAAACAGAAATAGACAATAAACAATCACTCTGATATCACTCAAAAACAATCTGTGCTATATTTGAATAATAATGAAATGATAATTTAATAAGCTTGACTCTAGCAGGCAGGTTTTGCCGTTGCAGTCATTTCAGAATATCACTCATTCATCACTGACATTATTTTATATTCTGTCAAAACGTCTCTCACCCTCTGCCTCTCGATTGAAATCAGCCTTTATTACAACTAGATTTTTGAAAAGCACATTGCATGCAGTTTTCCATCATTTTTATTTCCTCCACACCCCACCCTTCCTTGACAACATTACTTCCACTTTATGAGAGTGGGAAATGCTATAGATCTTAGATAGGTGGAAATCATGCTGGAGAGGCCACTAAATAACAGGGTGGAGGACCAATGGCTTTTATTACCTCGCCTGACTGTGAATGTCTCCCCCTCAGTGTGTGTGTGTGTGTGTGTGTGTCTGTCACATAGACTGTATATAAAGGTGAAAGACTTGACAGCTCCCAAAAGTGAAGCATAATCATCTGGATCACCCTCTAGTGGCTGGATTCTGTATAAGTCATAAACCCTGCCTTCTCCATGTTGGTGGATGGGACATAAAAAGCCAAACACACGTCAAATATTTTTTTCTCAAAGATGGTTCCTGTCATGTTAGGTAATTGTTAATCACACTGGTGTTTGTTCAAGTGTTAATTTTCCGAGTAAGTTTTTAATTTAATTCAAATTTATTACAAAACAGGGTGAAATGTCCTGATTGACAGCTGAGACTCAGTCATGATGGGTTGTCCACTCCACAATCACTCCACAATTGAGCCTCGAATAATTTGTCGCTCTGATTCTTTGTGGTTGAAGTCAGGCCTCAAGTCTTTCATGTCAGATCACATCTCAAGCCATTTGTGACGAGACAATTTAACTCTGACCTCATCAGTGACAAATTTGAGTCTGAAGTCATTTGTAACAGGTTTAAGTCTGACTCCTTTATGACAAGTTCAAGTAAAGTCTCAATCTACCAAAGGTAAATCCAAGCTACGTAATTATCAGTGACAGGTTCATGTCAAGTCTTAAAGGGATAGTTCACCCACTCACTCATTGTCTATTCACCACTATGCCGATGGAGGGGTGGGTGAAGTGCTTTAGTCCACAATACACTGTTGGAGTTTCAGGCATAAACAGCCAAAACCAAATCAATTGAAGTAAATGGGACCCCTTCTTCAGACGTAGTAAAACAACAGAAAAAAAAACTAAAATGCCTCCATACTGCTTCTGTGGTGTCATCCAATTGTCTGCTGATGTATTTGTTTCTTGGTTGGTTTGTATGTTCATCCCTTTTTTCGAGCAAGATAACGCAAAAACCACTAATGCACATCTGCAAAAAGGATGTGTGGAAGGATGCGTTCATAGATCCCATCACATTTTAGCGTGGATTTCTTTTTATCTCTTTCTTCAACGTTGCAGGATAGGGAGTTTTATGACATTGTTACTGATTTCCCAGGGAATAATTTATGGATCTTGATGAGAAAAAAAACTGGCACATGTAGTGGGCTGATATATGAGTGTGAAATCTGGTGCAGTTTGAATGAATTTAAGGGAACCACTGGGCCTTGGCGGAGCACCATTCTAGTTTGTGTTTGTAGTCTGACTCAAGTCCAAGTCTCACATGTAGTAATTTTGGATGGGGAAATGGTCTGCTGGTTGGACAGCATCCAGGTGTGTGTGTGTGTGTGTGTGTGTGTGTGTGTGTGTGTGTGTGTGTGTGTGTGTGTGTGTGTGTGTGTGTGTGTGTGTGTGTGTGTGTGTGTCTGTCTGCAGTGCATATATAGTTCAATAGATATGTGTGAAAAATTAGAATTGTAAACATCCAGTGAGTCATGGTACCAGTGTAGGTCTTTGTGTGTACTGTTGTGCACTTGATCACACATTGTGGTGCCCTCGGTGTGTATGTAGCTTATTGTGTTTGGGTGTCTGAGAAAAACTGATCACTTTGTGGTAAAGGCAAAAGGTTAAAGCAGCTGCTCTGTGCCGTTCATCATATTCATCTGGAGAACATGGCTTTGCTGAATCCCCTCTTCTTCCCGCAAATCTCTCCATTTACCTTTTGCCCTTTTCACCCTCTTACCTCCTTTGTGTTTTCTCCACTGATTTGTCTTGCTTTCCAGCCAAATGGTATTCTCCGAACCCTACTCCCAAGACTTTCTGCCTACACAAAAGTTTTTAAGAGTGAAAATTTATTTGCAGCGCAACACTTGCCTCGGACAGTCTAAAGCACTTCCTGGATTGAGTGTGGCTGTCAGAATCCGCGCTGAAGATTTATTGTGCACATCCCACCCTGACCTTAAGTGTGGTCAGAGAAAAGGACAAGAAAGCGAGAAGTGAAGTAGAGATAGAGATGGAATGGCGGAGGAACAAGGGAGCCTGGTGGAGGGCTGGTAAATATGGTGTAGGAGTATCGGCAGTGCACATGTCAGGGTTTAGGTAATCAAGAGGAGGCGTGTGATGGATGGAGTGTGGCAGTAGGCGAGATGGCACGATATTTCCCCCCAGTCTGTCTCCTCTCAACGCTCTGCTAAAGGTCTGTGGCAACCTTTCGCACTGCTTGGTTTGTACTGACAGTTTAAACCTGTGGGACCATGTTTTACTTTTCTTTCTCTTGCTCTCTCTCTGTTACAGACATCAGCAGCACCTCGATGCCACAGTCTTCTGCTCCATTGTGATATCTACTGCTGTATTCAAAGTAGCATTAGGCATATATATACTGTAGCCCAGGAGACAGAAACTCAGTGTGTCTGCCAGACTGATGCAGCAAACAAATCCAGCATCATGCATGCATTAATGAGGACTTCAGGTCCAACAAGGAAAACTTCTACCTTATATACTATGATTCCTGCACTTGTTACTGCCTTCAGCCAGTGTTCAGCATCGAACTCACAACACAACACAAACTTTCCTTTGGAACTTATCAAGGTTGTTCAATCAATCTCAGCTCATCAGTCAAAGATTAGACTTTTATTTTTAACAGTGCACATTTCCATCTGTATATCTGACATGGTTCTGAAATGATCCACATGGAAGTGTCGGCAAATCTTTAATTACATTTCAATCAGGAGATACTTTTTTTGTAAACGCAGAATGAAATTAAATTTGTTGTGGACCAAGAAATGGACTTTGGTGCTTTAATCCCAGCAGGAAGTAGAACATCATGGAAGCAGTCCATGAGTTAGGTGTTTTGCAGGACACTTCTCCTAAGAGCCTGGACATTGGTGGTGGTGATGATTAATGGAGCAAGAAATTGGGACGTCTCATGAAGGGCTTCTGATTGGATGTTTGAAGGCAGATGACTGGGTACCCAGAGATGAGGTGGGGCAGGGGTGGAGGTGTGTCACTCACTAACCTCTGTCCTAAACTGACAGCTGAATGAGACAGAGAAGCGAGAGAAAACTTTAAACTTTAAAAGCTTACAGGTGATTGGCTCAATGTGAGTGTGTCACGCTGGGATTGGATTAAAAGAGAGAAGGAGCTGGTGGAGCCAAGAGAAAGTGGGAACTGTGCATGTGCCTGATGCCCGGGCTGCACTGGATGTGTGACTGGCTGTTTGTGTGCGTTGCAGAACATTTTGCTGCTTTTCTAGAGCACAGGGGCATCGCCTATTTCCTCTGTGCGCGGTTCACAGCAAGATAGTGAAAATGATCTTTCACCACCGTATAAATGTCTATAACTACTGAATATGTCAGAAACGGAACTGTACCTGTTTTAAAGTAAAAGCACTGGATATGCACAAGAAGACAGTCAATACTTGAGGCTACTCAAGTGGAGACTACTCCACTGTACTAATACAGGTTATAGGTATAGGTCGTTCTTTGTCTTTAAAAACAGACTCAATTCTTTGTAGTATTGACTCCACAAGTTGTTGTGGAACGTTCCTTTGAGTTTCTGCTCAATGTCGACATGATTTTATTGAATAATTTATTCACATTTGTCAGCTGCACATTGCTGCATGTGCGGACCTCCTGTTTTACTGCATCATAAAGTTCTATTGCTGCGGAGGCCTGAATTTGACTGAACTCATTGTCATGTTCATTAAACTAGTCATGTCACTTTTGCTTTGTGACGTTTTGCATTATAATGCTGGATGTTACAGAAGAGTGCAAATTGTGTCCATATATGGATACACATGGGCAGCAACAATACTCGGGCTGTGGCTTTCAAATCATAACTGGTGGGAATTAATGGGCTCAAATTGTGCCAAGTTAATATTCCCCACCAACACCATTACACCACCAGTAGCAGCAGCAGCAGCCTGGATTATTGACACAAGTCGGGTTGGAAACGTCCTCTGCCATCTGCAGCCTCTTCAGACCAGACTTCAACTGTCCAGTTTCAGTCTGTGCCCAAGGCAGCTCAGATTTATGTTCTTGGTTGACAGTGGACGTGGTCCTCTGCTGCTTTGCACTCACTTGTTGCGCACGTCACTTTTGTAAAGATAGCTGATAGTCAAGATGTTTACCTAAACGACCGTCTTTCTGTCAACTCCAGCTAATCTCCCCATTCTCCTCTGACCTCTCTAATCCACAAATCTAATTTTATTTGTATAGCCCATTTTCACAAAGCACAGTTTACCTCATTGGGCTTAACAATCTGTACAAGGTGCAACATCCTCTGTTCTTAAGGAGAAACTGAACAAGAAAAATCTTAACAGGGGGAAAAGGAGAGTCACATGTGAAGGATCCCTCTCCCAGGACGAACAGAAGTGCAATGTCATGTGTAACAGAGCACATCAACAGCATCCAACAAGAAAGTTGGAACTCCAGTGCATGTTGTATTTTGTACTGCATTGGATGTTTACAGTTTTTACTGCCTAACATTGTATTTACTTTGCTTCACACTCACTAACCAAGTCATTTGTGCACATTGGATCCAGGGGACAGACTGTAAATCACAGTTTATAAACCATGCACACCGATTTTTTAATCAAGAGCCTACATATTTACAAATGAATCTTTTTTATTTTCCCTCGCCAGCTCCAGGGGGAGCTTCGTACCTCCATACATTTTGTGTGTTTATGTAACAGGTGATTCTGCAAGCTCAGACTTGATCAACACAGTCCAACCAATTAGCCTCTACGCTGCATTTTAAACAGGCACTGCAGTAGTTTACTCAAACAGGGGATGTCTGCTACAGCAATCAAAAGTACTTCTTATTATTTAGTGTACCTTCATGTCCATGCCAATAAGTAAAAAAGCTGAATAAAGCCTAACCAAGGCAGTTAGTTCATATTGATTTATACAGGACAGCTAAGGTAATATAATATGCTGGGGAATTTCATACCATAATATAATATGCTGAGAGATTTTGCCCTAAATGTAGCCTAAAGGTGTGATTAATCTGTATACTCCCCCCAGGCTCTCGACCTTCAAGGCCCCAGTAAAACCTCCACACACTCTCTACACAAAGTGCCGTTGTGACAGTGTTAGACTTTAGTGCACTTCTATCTGGCCCTGCTCCAAACCAATTTCTGTGACACTCAGATCACAGAATGTCTGGCTGAATCGAATTTGGAGTAAATGTTGCAGCTTATTTGCATTTTTATATTTTATCAGTCCGGAGTGGAGAATAAAAGGAGAAGATTGTAAGAGAGAGGGAGAGACTATGAGGACAGACACCCTATTTCATTTTGTTTTTATCAGCCACATACTATATCATTCAGTCCATATCATCTACCTCCACATTTCAAATATAAAAATACTGCAAGCCCAGGACATTGTGTGTTTACAGCCTGTTTCAAAATATATGTATCAGTGCACAAACACTAGATACTGATGCAGGCAGTGATAACTCTCAGCTGAAGCTACAGATTTTGTGGTGCAGCTGAAGAGATCTGATGCTCAGCTGAGTATCCAACTGCGTTGAAGTTAATTTATTTCACCTGAATAATGTCTATTTGCTAACAAATTCAAAGAAAATAGTTTGGGGACCCTGAGAATGAATATAAAATATTATGTGGGTAAAATAATTCCTAAAACTAACAATATTACACTAATACTAACAAACTGAATGTATGTCTGCTGTTAGTTTAGTGTCTTGGACAAAAAACAAAGTTATATAATACAATACCCTATTTTATATTTCAGTGTTTTCTGCTTAAGATGCTCCCTGTTCACTATTTCTCATATCCAGCAGTGAACAAAGTCATGTCCTCATCTGTCTTGCACATAAATTTGGTTCAGCACAACAAAGAGCACAAATCAATTTTAAATCATAGCAGGGATTTTCTTCTGTATTTATTTTGTTCTGGCACTGTAAAGCAGTGATGTACTCTGAAAGTCAAAGTGGCCACAATGAGGTGGAAAGCAGTTGTGTAAGATGTTCAGCCGTGAGAGCGAGAGACGTTATAGCTGTCAATTTAACTTAATGCAGACACAGAACACTTCTACTGAATCTATTTTCCAAGGAGAAATGCCATTTAGGAGCACTTCTGATAGATAATTGATTGCTTTTTATAACACTTCTTCTGAGCTCTAGACACGCACTTAAAGTCGGGAATAATTTTTTCTCTCAAGAGCCATTTTAGTTTTTACTGCATCCTTCTTGGCCATAATAAATACACATATATCACACTGTAACCTCTCTAATGTGATGGCTGGAGCTGCTTATTTTTTATGATGATGAGGATGATGTGAACTCGCTAATTTTTCAACACTGACTAGAACTTGGAGACAATTAGCTGATGTGACATAAAGAGTGGAAGCAAGGGAAATGATGATGATGATGATGATGATGATGATGATGATGATGATGATGATGATGATGATGATGATGATGATGATGATATTCACAGTTGGTTTACCCCAAAACAAGTAGCTCCATCAAATCCTCACCTCTGTGCTATGGAAGTTGTGCAATTTCAGTAATTCCTCTCTTGTATCAAACTGGGCTGCGATCCCACACACAAAAATGACTGGAGTGTTTGCTTGTTTTATAACAGGTAAGAGACAATCGCGAAATTTCCTCAAGTGTCCTTTAGTGTTTTTTTTCAATGTCTTTTGCTATATCAGTAATTTACTCCGCGATGGTTCTTCAACACGAACTGACACTTAAAAATCTATCTGTCTGACAGGAATACAGAAAGAAATACAACCCTGAAAAACATGCTGGTCTATTATGTTATTTTGTATAGCTGAAGAAAAAAAAAATCAGGTTAAAAAAGGGTCAAGTCTGTGAGATTTTTCCCATTGTAATACGGTTGAATAGTGTAACGTTAAAAAACACATAAAATAACAGTTAGTAGTATGTTAGTGTGTACCACAAATACAGTATGTGTACAATTACACAAAAAAAATCTTTACCACATGTAAAAAACACAATTAGATTTCTGTCTATATCATTTACAGGTACTTATGATTGGCATATAAATTAATACGTTTTTTCTTGCAATTCTGTTTTATTATTTATCGTAATTTGACAAAAAAAATTGTAAAATAATGATACTTTTCCCAACAATTTGTGTTCAAATGTATTTCTAAAAAGGCATTTTATTTTACAGTGCAGGCCATTTACGGCCCAAAGGTCAGAGGGTCCCCACCCCTGATTTATGGGTAATTAGATATCTGCTGCAACTGTGCTTGTGAGTTCACACCTCACAGGAACCAGCCTCATCACCAAATGTAATAATAAGCAAATTTCCTTATGTCATTTCATGTGTCATATCCAGAAACATTTTGATATTTCATGCCACGTCTTTTCAGTACTGACTAATCTCTATCTAAATTAGCTTTGTCAGCGTTGTGCCACTGCTACAGCAACTGACCACGTTGAGAAGCCGTCCCAATTAATTAGTCAAACTTTGATCACTGACTTCTAGTTGTTTTTAAAGGATTGCAATGCACCTGTCTCTGTCACCTCACACAGGGTGTTTGCCTCAGATTGATGCAGAAAAAAGCGTATTGTGGAGACTTCCAGCAAATGGAGCAGCATTTGAAATAATCTTCATGAATGGCCACTTGAAAGTGATAAAGCCAACAGCACACTAGACACTTGCAGCTAAATTAACCTGAGTTAGGATTCACATATGCAGGGATCCACAAATCGGAGAGGCTGCTATCAGAGTTTTGGGCTCGACTCTATTTGAAAAAGCCCATTTTAATTGAGTAAAAACTGTCATTGTGTAAAATATAAAATAAGAAGGACAAGATAAGCTTTTCTGTCAGAGTTGTGTATATGCTGGTGTTCTCAGAGAACTCACAGCACGATGAACATTGTGACCTGATAGACACGCAGTTATGCAGTAATGAAGCTCAAAACCTGGCAACAGACAGGAACCCAATCATTTGAATTTATCAATGTAAGCTACGGTAACAAAATGCTCTTTCAACAACTCGATCGCTGCATTATGATTGTGTACCAAAATGCTCTGATTTCCCACGGTACATACAAATCTTTTTTTCTCCATCAACTCAAATTAAAAACATTTTACAGTATCAATCCTGCACAGCTTCTGCAAGGGCAAACTTACCATGAAAACAGACTTGATGACTGATAAAATCTCAATCCAGCAGGTGTGAATTTACCAACCAATCACATGGCTGGACAACAGGCCTGATGGTCAGCTGGTTCTTCAATGAAGAAGACGTGCACTATGAGCTGCTGTCAGTCCAGCATGAGCTCTGTTTTTACTTTATTCCCATAGGTCAGCTATCCATTGAGGCACTAAGGGAGGTCACCAAAACATTCCACTAAAAGTCAGCCATCAGGCTACGTGGATTCATGTTTACACGTGTATGGTTCATCTGCTGAAAATGAGGCTTCTGAGGAGCAATAACGGAAATTACTTACTCATGATGAGTGGTGTCAACCAGTTCAAACCCAGGACATTGCATACTGTTTACATGGTGCTGTATGTGTATGTAGACCAGACCAATGAATCCCCAAATTTGTAATATGTCACAGTACTTTTCTCCACTCTAACCACTCTGTTGCTCTCTATGAACCCAACAGGGAAGGAAAGTCAATGTGATCAGTCTCTCTAGAATAGCTGTGCAGCTTAAAAACTGTGTGTGTGTGTGTGTGTGTGTGTGTGTGTGTGTGTGTGTGTGTGTGTGTGTGTGTGTGTGTGTGTGTGTGTGTGTGTGTGTAGCCCATTATGAACGTTTGAAGAGGTCATTTGGCTGTTGACTCCCAGACTCTGCTGGGAGCGGCTATATAATTGCCATTCTAATTAGTCACTTTTGCCAGCCGGTAATTCATAGTAACCTTCAAGTACTTTTCCCATTCACACACACACACACATAGACATGCACTCAGGACAACCTGTACTGACAGACACATACACACAAACACCAGCAACTACTCTTCCTTTATCATCCTCTGGTAATTGTTTCTTCTATTTTTGCCATTATAGGCTCTCAGACACCCTATTTCGAATGCTTACAACAATTGACATGGTAATGGCTTCCATGTTGACACAGAGCTGATGATGATTTATGGCAATTATGTGTCAGTAAACAGCACTTTTGCTGTTTGAATCTGGAGAAAAAGACTGACGAAAATGGGTCTGCATGAGAGCCTGTGCTTTAATGATACGAACAATCACTGAGCTTTAGAGACAACAATTTGACAAAATGTGTGATGTTTATACAAATTGTGGAAACACAATATGAAGTGAAGCAGAGACAAATAGAACTCCAATTAAAGGCCTCAAAATGACTGTGAATTAGTTCATTTATGCATATTTTTGGTCAAGTTTTCTCACAATATGGAACTGTACGGCATGGCACTGTTCATTGGTCCTGTTCAGACCTGGTATTAAACTATGTCCTAAATGTGTCTCCTGTGATCAGATGTCACTCCCCAGCTCTATATGCAAATTTTCACATTTCAGTGTTGATAAAAGTCGACGTACGTGCAATGAGAAGCTTAAATATACGTTTGATTCATTGTGAAACTGTAGCGGGTCAGTGAATGTCAGCTGAGTAGAAGGGCCTTCATATGTGGCCTAGGGTGCATTTAGGTCCACTGCAGCGAAAACCATGTAGCCACATTAATACCAGGTCGGAATTGGGTCCTTCATTAGCCAATGCTAACAAAGATTCGGGTTTTTTTGCAAGAGTTCACATGTGACACATGAACATCTCAATGGTTTTGTCTCCAAAGATGATTGGTCCCTCAGACTGACTCCAAGATTGGTCCCTCAGTCAAGGACCCTAACCCTATTCATGTATTTTGCAGAGTTAATGAAACTAGAGCCCCTGAAGAAAACTCACATTAGCCCATACAGCTCTCGGAGGTGATGCTGCTAACCACTTATTAAATTTGACATGAAACTTAAAGTTACAGTAATTTCCTGCTAGAGCTCTTTTGTTAAAATGTGATAATTTACTGGCTCATTTGGTACCCTACCGTCCAACCCTCCCTCCCCCACCCGATCCACTACCTTCATCTTACACCTCTGCTTTCACTTTGTTTCCACAGTAACTTTCTCATTCCCTCCCTGGCTCCTCCTCCCCACCCACCCCTCCTTAAAGTCACCTTGTTTTCAGTGCTCATCAATCTCTGTTGTGGATCCTTCCTCCAGGCAGCTGGCCCTACCCCCTTAACTCCCTACCTCCACCTCCTTCACTTCGTCTGTCCCCCACCCCTCCCTCCCTCTCCTCAGTCCTGTTCCCCATGTCCACACTAGAAGCCTTAGAGACACCTGTACAATCTAATGCAATAGGTAACCCTGTAACAAATTCCATCTTTGTGAAGATTGTGTTGTATACCTAAAGCAGTGCTTCTCATGATGGATTTAATGTTACTTCAATTTACAACTGATGATTTTAGATACTTTACATTTAGCCACTAATCTGAGGTTAGCAAAGAGGTTAGTGTATGATCACTTTAGCCAGGATATAAATATAATGTTTGATTGGTTTCCAAGGGTGTACAGTGATGAACAATGCAAATTGGCATTCAGAAGTAAGACATAAAAGTTCACAGTTATCCTGTCTGCTAGGTTGTGATGTAGATACAAACTTTTCCATAGAAAAAAAGCCAGGGCTCTTGAAATAAACCAGTTTTTTACATGTTTTGTATGAGGGGCATGATAAAGGGAAAAAAATTGAGATTTGGAGAATAAAGTCAAAATATTACGAGAATAAAGTTGACATTTTAAACTACAAGTCATTTTACAAGTGGAATATCAGAAGATCAGACTGAAGAAGAATGTGGAACATCTTGTTAGGTTATAATTAAGTATCAGAGATTGTTTCAGAAACTTTGTCTATTCTGAGAAAAGAACCACACTGACCTGAAGGAAATTGCCTCTTTTGTGTGGTATAATTGGTTACATCTGTATGATAGTCCAAAATGTTTCATAGTTTCACAATGAGATCGCTTCAAGATTTTGGATCCTGAGGGAGGGAAACTCCGGCAAGCATGGGTTCTCCCTCCTGCTTATTTCGTAAAAAATGTTTTATTCTTTTTTCTCATACAACCATAACTTTATTCTCGTAATATTACAACTTTATTCTCGAAATTGTGGATATTTTTTTCAAATGGCACTTATACATGAAAATCTTATTGGAATTCATGATGTTGCACTTGGTTGATCACTTTGTGTTGGATTTCTGGTTTAAAAAAAAGTCGGGTGCAGACCCTCCAATTTTGACTTCGGCATAGTGGGTTCCAGACACTGTTCGATGATCTTAAAAGCACTAAGTCTGAAGCATACTGGGGCCTTAAGGGTCATTTATTCAAAAGATTGAAGCGGCATATGTTTATGTGTTTCTGAGTGTCCTGTTGTCTTGACCATTCCCTCTCATAAAGGTGGATGTATCATGATGTTGTTTTGGGGAAGAGGTCAAGAGGGAATCATAGGGTGCAAAGTAAATGAGAAGTGTAATGTGAAAAGCAGAGGACTGATGGAGATGTGCAGAAAGTGGAGGAATGGTATAACTGGATCTCCACAGGAAGGAGCTTCTGTGGCGTTCTGTGGACAATAAGTCATTCTGAGCCTGTGGCTGGACGTGATCCTTTGGTTGACTGAACAGCGGGTAGAGGGTTGGAGACGTTGTCCATGATGAAAAGGAGTTTTGACAGAATCCTCCTCTTGGTGACTTCATGTAGAGGATCCAGCTCCACCCCAGGACCTAGATGACCTTCTGAATTAGTTTGTAGAGTGTGTTGGTGCCAGCCACCCTCAGGCTACTGCTCCAGCAGACCACACTGAGGAAATGGCACAAGCCACCACAGGTCATATGGGTAGTTTTTACAGCGGTGACAAATGACCTGTTCTGACATCCAAGACTTGTCACACCTTGAACGGCTAGTTCACTACTTACCAAGTGATACTTGAAAATGAGACATGACAATGAAAAACTTTTCTGGCAGCAATATGAGTTACACTTTATTTGTGCCCCTCACAGTGAGATGAGATCCATACCACTCTCATATCAGAACTCTAAATATGAAGCTAGGACCAATTTGAATATTGGGGACATAATATTGTAACTATTGTATTAATCAGTTATTAACACATCAATCCAAATCTACCTCTAATTAAAAAAACTCCAGACACATCAAAAACACATCCGAATTTTGTTAACTCTTTAAAAAGATTAGTCAGCTTTTGTTAAACTGTAATAATAAAAAATGACCCAGACAAACCACGGGGAACTCTTCCACGACTCTGTCCTCCCCCACACAGTGAATACATTCAGTGCAGGAGCCAGGTGACTTTCACCCCAAAAGTCACCAAATTCTGTAGGAAAATCGCTAATTTTTCATCACTGACTAGAACTTGGAGACGGCTCACAGCAATAGTTTGTCCCAAACTTCAGTTCATGTCTGTTAAGAGTGAAAATCCTCAGGACGTGTATTTTATAGAACTCGGGCAGAGGGAGGTTTCACTCAGCTTTGAGTTCATTGTTGATTTGCAGCTCAATGATTTCTTGTTGGAGGTTGTCTCAGGCACATCAGCTGGCTCCACATTAAACGACTTAACAAATTTGTTCAGTTCCTTTTGTTTACTTTTCATTTCCTGAAACTTCTCACCAAATGCCTGAGGGAGTTTTGCAAACTCACCAGCATACTCAGATGTCATAGCAGGCTTTTGATCTTTCAGAGAAGGAAAATGCACTTTGTTTGTACATAATCCGGATTTTAACTTTGTCTATCAGCTCAGCAGCAGAAACAAAGCCCCTTCACTAATTCTGCTGAATGAGGTTATAGCTTCTTAGCTATTAACTTGCTAATGACAAAATGTGCCTGTATAACAGTGTCTCTGTGAGGATGTGTTCTTGTGAAAGCCGCTTGTCGGGCTCACAGACTCCACAGAAGACCATTAACCTCATCCAAGAGTGTTTGTCCTTGCAGCTCATCCAGTTTAGCTTCCAGCTGTAATGATGCTCGAAATTGGCTTTTTTCATCACTGCGACCATCGTCCCTCACAAACAAGGCAAACTGGGTTTTCTGCCTTTTGTTTGGCTTCAACACAAAAATAATAATTTGTCCACTTTTCTTCGAAAGAGTGACAATCCATATCACCATGATGTTTGTCAGCAATGACAAATAACAGTTTTTGCATTTCATTCACCCTGCCCATGACCTGTCAGGCATACAGCGAAAAGGGAGCACCCAAAGAGACATGTTAGTCTACTAATTAATGACATTTTCTTGTACCACAGAAAATCATTTTTTAGCATTTTTTAGCTTTCACATATTTATGTATTGCTTCATGGGCCCCACCCTTGACTTACTGCTGTCTGTCATTGATTTTGTTTCCAGAAATGCTGGCATTAGCTTATGAAGCTGTACGTCTTCCTCGCTTTTCCTTCATCTTCTTCAAATTTTTCCTGATGTCATTTATTTTTTCCCTTTTTATTTTTCCTCCCCTGCTTTCTTTAATCTCCACCCTTCCTCTTTTCCCCGCTGTCATCTCCCTGCCCCCGCCACCTTCCGATCTCAGATCACCTCGTCTCTTCATTCTTCTACCTCCTCTATCTTGTTCTTCCATCTCTTGTTTGAAGTCAGAGGGTTGGGTTGGGTGACAGATCTCTTATAGACTTTCAACTCCAAAGGACCTCAGGCAACAACTCCCACAGTCATGTTTTAACGGAGAGACAGGCAAGAAGAAATGCGACTAAATAAACTGGAGCAAGAAAACGAGAGTGAGATAGAGGTGGGGCAGATTGCAATTTAGTTTTCTTCTCGCTGTCGAGTTCCCCAAGAGATGAGGAGGGATCTTTGATGTGTGATGTTTCCGTTCTCTACCTCCTTCACTCTCGCTTTCACTTTCTTTGTCCTCTGGTTGTTTCACGTCCTCCCTCTACTTTGTTTATGTGGTTATTTATTTCATTTATTCCTTCCATCTGTCAATTTGCATCAGGCACAGACACGGGAAAGTAGAAAGGTTTGGGAATACAGAACTTTTTGCTTTGGTTTCATAAGCAATGCGAGCCAGAGCAGCTCCCCTAAACTTTAACTTTGGCTTTGAAGTGTTTGAAGTTGACAATTAATGTTGCTGGATTGATTTCTGTGCATTCATGTATGCATGCCTGTTAGTGGGTGGGTGTTATTACAAGGGGTATATCCTTGTGGAATCACTGACTCACTCTATCTCATACAAACACACACACAACCATATACCCTGTGCACATACTCACAGAGGCCTGTGGCATAATTCAGATGCGTTTAGCTTTGAGCTTGTGCATACTGGGTGAATCTTTGTGTTATTTGTAGTTCTGAGTTTTTCTAAATTTTAATTTTGCTAATTTAATGGTAGAATAAAGTTTGATGGGCCAGGCACGTGATTCAATGGGGCTCTACTTGGTCTCATGATTAATCATGGGTGTGTAGTGGACATAACACATCTAGAATGTGTGGAATCGTATAAATACCTTGGGACTATTGTTGACTCCAAACTGAACTTTGAAGCAAACAGTGAAGCTTTGTGCAAAAAGGGTCACCAGCGTTTGTACTGTTTAAGGAAAATGTCTTATATTAATATTGACAAAACCATGCTGACAGTATTTTATCATGCTTTTATTAAGTCTGTTTTATCATTTTCTTTGGTGTCATGGTTTGGTAACCTGTCTTTAGAAGACAGAAACAGACTGAGTCAGATACTGAAATGGTCCAGTCGGCTGATTGGTGAGCCTGAGATGAGCCTAGAGTCCCTGTACACCAGACAGTTACAGAGGATAGCCAGCTCCATTACCAATGATGACTCGCATCCACTACATGGGGAATTTCAGCTTCTACCCTCTGGTCGTAGGTTTACAGCCCCAAGGGGTCTTGTCTTCTGTCTGTGTGTTATAATTTTGTACTGTTTTGGATGGATGCCTTCTCTTTTTATTGCTGCAAAACAAATCTACCTACGGGTACAAACAAAGTAAAATAAACCTTAACCTTAACACGTATTAATCCAATCAGAGTGCCATCTCTCGATCCCTTAAAAAGGACGGCGCTGCTTTGCACTGGGTGTAAGATAGGGCTCATAAAGTCTATAGCCACACTGCAGCAGTTTTATAATAGAAGGATTTCACAACTCTGGAAAGTTAACAGTGGCACATAGGCGATGACAGCAAATTACCACATTCACATTAGGAGGTAAACATTTGGCCAACACAGCACTTTTCCAATTCTCGATGCACTGGACTGGAGGGAAAATTTGGCCAGGCTCAACAGTGATATTTTGCCAGAGACCTGTGCAACATATTCTCTGCTGTGCCAACAGGAAAATGAATATCAACATTTATTGAAATGAATAAAGTGGCTGTGTTTTCTCATGCAGCACTGTTATCAGTCTGAACTCAATCTGCGGCCGCTGCTGGCTACAATCGTGACTGTTTTTGTATGATTGTGCAACATTTCCACAACTTTGTCAAGGGCTCATTGATTTTATGTTGCTTTGTTTAAAGTGATATTGAACCAACAATACAATATATACTCTTAGTATCAAGTACTGACTCTTTGTATGCTTAAAAAAATCCCTATTAAATGTTTTTTTTCTACCACGATGTTTTCATGGTGACTAAAACATAAAAAAATCTAAATATCCATAAAACCTTCTCATACTACTTTTGACAGAATATCTGTTTATGTTGAAGGCATAGTCTGTATATAAAGA
The DNA here is from genome assembly GCF_022539355.2 of Hippoglossus stenolepis. Classification (NCBI taxonomy): domain Eukaryota; kingdom Metazoa; phylum Chordata; class Actinopteri; order Pleuronectiformes; family Pleuronectidae; genus Hippoglossus; species Hippoglossus stenolepis. The sequence continues at coordinate 25,684,880 of NC_061486.1, forward strand.
TGGGTGACGAGCCTCCACTTCCTCCCATTGTACAGAAATAAGGCCAAAATGTTGTGGAGTGGAGCCACGGTATTGAGATCCTGTCAATACAGTACACTCAACCGACCAATCATGAGTCAGTCTCAGCTGTCAATCATGATGTTTCAGCCCATTTAAATAGCATCATTTAACTAATTAAAACCAAAATTACTAGAACAATTAACAGTTATTAGTGTTATAAAAATTACTTAAAATGACAGAAAACATCTTTATATAAAGTCTATAGTTTCACAATTTGTAAATTTACTTTTTACCTGGTAGCTCCTCACAGGCTGCTATAGAAACATAAACTGTACTTTTAGTTTTGTCTTTAAAGCCCAACAATTCTATCTGAATTCTTCCAATTCTATTCTGTCTTCACCTCCTCTGGTTTCAAAAGTAGTCCTGATATTTGTGGCTACTTAATTCTCTCCCTCCCTCTATCCCTGCGAGGGAACACCAACTGACACCCAGCTGGACGGAAGCAGCCTCTTCTTCGGCAAAAGCTCCACGCCTTCTCCGTCTTTTGAAGCCTGAGAGAGGAAGTCACCCACTAGGCACTCAGATCCCATATGGGCGCTTGCAGTCTTTGAAATACTGAACAGCAAAAAAAGAGGGAAGAAGCGACAGAGCATGAGAAGGGATAGTCTTCATGTGTAAATGTCAGAGGGATTAGTGTGTGTGCTCGTGAATGTACATAACATTACACATGGCAGCTGGCTAATGAAATGTAACCAGACTGGGAGAAAAGTCTCTAAAATCCAGGTGATAATACAACTGACACGTTAAAGATTAAGAGCGCAAGCGTGTGACATTATGTCTTCATATGTATTCATGTGTCCCAGTGTCCTGCAGACATGTGGAAATCACTGTATAAAATGCACGTAGCAGGTGTAGGGTTACCTTGTGCGTTGTACGTGTGTATGTCCTAACATGCTAACAAGCTAATCAGTTAGTAATCGCCTAATCAGTTCCAGTCTCATCTGCAGCAACATCAAAACAGCAATCAGATTATTCCCCCATTGATTCTGAGCACCGACTCAGCAGATCAACATGCTGCGTATGTGTTCAGCAGCTGTGCAGAACGATCACCAATGGGCCAGATGTTGCATCTCGCTCCTCGATAACAGCGAAAATGAACTGGATTGATTAGAAATCCCATCTGCTGCGCTACAGCACCGTGTTATAGAGCGCCCTTCATTAGAGAGGGAGGTTACCCAAGGCTGAGTGTTCATAGGCTGTCCCAGGTTATATGAGAGGTGCTGAGAGGAAGAGGTGAAGCTTCAGTCAGTTGAGTGTTGGCACTGCGGAGGCACAGATTAGCCTAAAGCAGAGAAAAGGGATGGGAGAGGAGAGTCGGACAGAAACGCACGAGTGGGCTGCAATCAATTCAAGTGCACGGCAGCGACGGGGGAGATGGTCAAGCATGTTGAAGAGTGGTACATTCAAACATTTTTCAGAAGAGGTGAAAAAGTTAATTTGCTGATGCATTTCCATGAGTGTTCAGCAAAGAGGCGGCCATTCAGCTTTAAGACTTCACAAGCAAAAATGTATGTAAGAATTACAGCTTTTTACTCGATGAATCCCATGGTGGAGCTGAAATATAAAAAAATCTTCCTTCTTATCCAAAACTATGCACCACAGACTCTTCCCATGGGTACAAACATCTCAAAGGCTGACAGTGGCAAGACATTCACTTTTGCGAAAATCACTTTACATGAGTTCCTGACAACACCTAAGAAATATATACGATGCAATGAGAAATATTCAGGTTTGTAAGAGAGAGAGAAGATAAGGAGTCATGGCAGGAAACAGATTTGGGGGCTGACAGGAAAAAAGCTTAGTTTGTACATTCTCTGATTCAGCACCATACAATGAATGGTAATCACACACACACACACACACACACACACACACACACACACACACACACACACACACACGCACACACCATCATCATCATCATCATCACGTTTACCATTTTGACACCTGTAGAGAAACACACATCATCATCACAGCTAGCTTACAGAAAGAGGCTACTTTCATCACAGCAATGATAAATATGTCTGTTGTTTCAAACATACAGTATGTGGTGTCAGTGTTAGGACATGGCAGTTTGTTGCAGGGACATTGGCTGACTGACATCAACTGATGTTTTTTGGTGATCAGGAAGTGTCGGTTCTCAGGGGAAGACAAAGGTGTGCCCTTCAGTATTGTCCGTCTTTAAATTGTTCCTAGAAAAAACTAATGGCCTGAAAGCAATTTTGATATTCTGTGTACATGTATTACCTTTGCTAAGAAGGTAATTTTGTGTTTGTTGGTTGGTTTGTTAGTTAGCTGGATTACGCAAAACCTACATGATGGATTACTATAAAACTTGGAGGAAGGATGAGACGTAGGTCAGGAAAGAACCCATTCAATTTTGGTGCAGATTTGGTTCACAGGGCGGATCCAGGAATGTTTTTCATCACTTTCTTGAACATTGTGAGCGTTTCTTGACATTTTAGTTGATTGCTCTGAGAATAATTCATGGATCCTGATAAAAAATAAAAATTCAGGGAACTGATTTTCCTTGAGTGTGTGTGATTTGGTGTAGCTTTATTGAATTTAAGGAACTGTTGGGCCTTGGTGCACTCTACTATTTGTTCCTGTTTTGATGCAGTGTCACCACAGCACAGAGGATATTTATAGAGAAGAATGTATTCACTTTAATGTAGCTGTCTCCTGGCCTGGTGCTTGTTGCATGTTTTACTGAGACTGGAGAAGAAAGCCCATATGTCATCTTTTCTTCAAGCAGCTTATTATAATTCATGTTCTATTGCCAGGCAACGCACTGTGACCTGCAGTGGCATAAGACCTGAGCAAAGACGACAGAGTCCCAAGTCCGTGTTAAGACGAAGAGGACCTGGTGGATGGATGGGTCAACAAAACTTAGTACTGTCACTCACGAGGCTGCCGTTCGCTTCCATGTGAAACCTTTCAGTCAGGACTGTTTTATTTATTCATAAACCTTTCCATAACCATCAGCATATGTTTTTTTCCTGTAACCATGACGACAAAGGCCCTCTTAACTTAAGGAGGTCGTTATTTTAAACCAAACCACAATCTTCTCCTGAACCTAACCAATTACTTATGTGCCTAAACCAACCGTGACTGTTGTACAAGGTTACCAATGATTTTTTTATTGCTACTTTGTCAACAAAGGCCTACAGCTGTCATGAGGGTTATCTGAGGATGAGGACAAGTGCCCTCTAAGATTGTTTAAGAGGGAGGATTTGTTGTTTTTAGTAATGAACGCTGAGCCGGCATGAACAATCAACTGCATGAATATATTGATCCAAGCCATCCTTTTATTTGTTATTTTAAGTATTGAGCTTCTTATTAGGGCTGCTGTCAGCACTGGGTTTCTTGGTATCTCAGGGTTTGAACAACCTGGAGAGGAATTTACTTTCTACATTTTAAGCCATAAATCAGTTTTCCTGTCTGAGTCAGACTTCTTCATAAACCATACTTTGAAATATATGAATTTTCGACATTTCCACAAGCAAAAATATTCTTGGAATTGTAGAATTGCTTTGTGACAGACAATTTTTCAGAAAACGTCATCCCTCAACTCACCAAGAGTTGTCTCCAGTGATGGAAACCAACACCTTTGTTAACTACGGGTTCTACAACTTCTTTGCTTCTTTTGACTCCAACACTGAAGTGTAAACAAAAAGTGAAGGACCACAGAATCTGTTTAATGACTGTTTCTCTTTCTCTAATCTTTAGATCTGTGACAAGGAATGGCATTACTACGTCATCAATGTGGAGTTCCCAGTGGTGACGCTCTATGTGGACGGAGTGACCTACGACCCCTACCTGGTGACAGACGACTGGCCCATCCACCCCTCACAGATTGATGTGCAGCTGACAGTCGGGGCCTGCTGGCAAGGTGGGTGGGCAGAGCCACTTAGTCAGTTCATTATTTTAATAGGGTTAATTCATCCTGGACTTAATTAAAAGTAAAACAATTTAGCTGAAACAGAAGTTTCAATATAAAAGTCACAGTAAAATTAGGTATTTAGGGCTTTTCTTTGCTGATTGAATACTGCGTTGGTCTGTGGGCAAGTTCAAGAACATACATAATACTGTCTGATGTACAGACAAAGGAGCCATTGGATATTGAACATGTTTTCTGGCCTTGAATGAACAATGTAATTATCAGAAGGGCACTTAGTCTGCCTTTGACAAACAGTTGAACCAGTCCGAATGAAGGCGTACAATTACACTGTCCTCCAAAGTGATAGCTGCCACTAATTGCACAAGGGCAGAGTAAAGGGCTCTTTTTCACACGGTACAGACTGCCCCTGATTTGATCGCCTCAATGCTCAATGATGCTTAGCCTCGATAAAGAGTCCTGATATCTGGGAGCAGGAACAGGAGCAGGCCATCGCACGTTTCTTTCAACTGCGGCGGTGACAACCCGCCACCCAATACCCAGCTCATTCTCCTCCTCCCCTCCCATTTCTTTCATTGAACACTGCAAGCCCTGAGGAGGATTACAAGGGCCTTGAATAGAGGAAAGACTTCAGAGACATATGTCTGCTCTTCCAGTTTGGGTCTAAGCCTCTGAAAAGAGTTGTAAAGGCAATACTGATCTTAAAATAAGCCATTATCCACAGCAGGCTGCCTTTTTAAAGCAAGCAGAGGGGCATTTAAGTGTCCAGCATCTTGATTGCTAAAATGAGCTTGTCTATTGTCCAACCGGCTTATGTTTGCTCTGAATGGGGTGTTTTTGTTCGTTTTTTCTTTAGCAGTAGTAAAAAGGAATTCAACGTATTCCGTGAACCATCCACTTGTAATGTCTGGTGCGTTTTCCCTGATGTAGGCACGTGATGATTTAGAGTTCCGACAGGATATTACATGATACAGTTTGCAAACGGATGGCAGAGTAAATAAAAAACATTTGTCAGCTCAAAGCAGTGGGGTTGCATGCAACAGTTATATTTTGCAATATTTAATTAAATTTCATGATGGAGTTTCATGGTTCATAACGCTTAACTGGCCTGTCAGCATTGTCTAATAGAAATTGATTCTGTCCTGACCACAGCAAATGAATATAATTTAGAATAATCATATTGCAGATATTTATCCATAGAAGCCATTCCACTGTGCTGCGGGAGATTTTACAGCTTCAGTCAGTGTGTACATTTTTTGCAATGAAACCTGCTTCAGTTTCCCATTATGGGCTGCTAACTAACATGAAGTTTTACACAGACACAAACTTGTCAGTTTTTCAATAGACAAGTGAGCAGCCCTTGCAGATGTATTTGTTACACTCGCGGCACACGGTGTGAGTTTTACAGTCCTTTTTCCTGGGGCATATCTGACACCTCTTCCTCGTACACGCCCCGAGCGGGGCTGCTGCTAGGGCTATGGAGGAGGTCTTCGTCATCGTCGTGGTCGTGGTCAAGAGCTCTCCGTGCGACGGCGGCGGCTTTTACAGCCTTCACAACCGCGGCGGACGCTTCCGTGCGGGGGATGCGCTCCCTTCGTGCGATGAGCGGAGTCACGAGAGCCTTTCCCAGCTGCTCTAGGAACACCCTCCGCTTGTTCCGCTTGCCCCGCATCCAGTCGGGGTTGATCTCTCTCCATATCACGAAGGCGTTGTAGGAAGAGACGTCGAGAATGTTGTGAAAGGCGACCAGGGCCAGCGTGGTCATCGGTCATCCTCCTGCAGCTGTACGTTCCGATCACCTTGTCTAGGTTGTCCACGCCACCTTTGTTGCGGTTGTAGTCCAGGACGATGACCGGTTTCCCGTCCTCGCGGTCGCTGATGTCGGCCTCAGGGTGCCGTGTGCTCAGGAGCACCACGTTCCTGTTTTTCTTTGGGATGTAGGACACCAGAGTGGCGGTGGGCGTGAATGCGAACTTGGATGAGAACACCTCTCTTCCCTTGACCGCGAGCAGCCCGGTCGGGAGCTCGGGCTTGTTCTTCCGAACCGTGCCGACCACGGTGATCTTCCTCTCCAGGAGCTGCCGTGCGGGTTCGTAGGAAGCGAAGTCATTGTCGCACGTGACGTTACGACCATGCAGTCCCTCCGTTACATCGAGCATTACCCGCAACCCCTGGTTCCGTTCTGGGCGTCCGCCGCTCGGCTTTCCGGTGTACACTTGCATCTTCCAAGCGTAGCTGGATTTTGCAAAACAGGCCACCCACGACTTGATCCCGTATTTCACCGGCTTGCTGGGCATGTACTGTCACCGGTGCAGGACGTCGCGTGGATCGTGGGGCCCGGGGGGACCCCACTTTGAGCCGCAGCAGAGGAGGAGGAAGAGGAGGAGGAGGAGCAGCGGCCCTCCTCTCAGCCGTACGCCCTCGAGGACCATGTTATTTCCCCATTTCTTGACAGGTCTCTCTTTCCACGAGTCCGGTGGTGGTGGTGGTGGTGGCGGTGCCGTGGTGTTGTCCTTCTTCTTCTTCTTCCAAGGATGACGAATCTGCAGAAGCATCACCCACTGGGTCGTAGTCTTCGTCGCCGTCGTCGTCGTCTTCGTCGTCTTCGTCGTCGTCTTCGTCGTCTCGGTCTTCTTCTCGGTCTGCTTCTCCGTCTGCTTCTCCGTCCGCTTCTCGGTCTGGCTCTTTCGCGTCCTCTACGGGTTCAGAGGATGGTTGCTGGGAAAATGGTTGTGTTGGAGAACCTGTTCTCTGGTGAAACGCTCCTGACGTGACATCGTGACAGGGAGGGTGGCACACGGAGAATGGCACACTGGCTTCTCTGTGGGTCTAATGTACCCCCCTAGAGTACAATTGGAATCAGGTGTGGGTCTAAATGACCCCACAGAGCACCACAGCGCCCTCTCTGGGGGTCTAAATGACCCCAGGAGAATTGGATAATGACAATCCTTGGGTCACCCTAACCCTAACCCTGACCGGCCAGGGCTTGCGGATGATCACACGCACGCAAGCACGCACACACGCACGCACGCACGCACACACACACACAGACACACACACACTCTGGGTCAATCTGACCCAGGAACAACACGAGGGTTAAGGGATACATTATCACAACCAGAAACTCAACTCTGCGCTGCCCTTTAGTGGATGTGTTGCTTAACAACCATGCCAACGACACTTGGAAGTATGTGGGTAGTGTTCATAAAGGCAGCTTAAATGAGCCTCATGAGTGCATGCAGAATAAACCTATGACCAAATAGACTATATGCACAAACCGCCCACACGACTACACATATGTGAACATGCCTGCCTAAGTAGTTTTAGGTAGTAGTATTTAATTGCGCACTTCATAGGGCATGTATACTTACTCTATGTGGATGTTCACTCACACAATCATTGTTCATCTGGACATGTACAGATGATCAACTTAGTGTCACAGGACAAAAGAAGTTGAAAGACCTAAAATACTCAAAATCTGACTTGGACAGTAGCAGACAGTTTGGTATATGCCTCAGGACAAGTTCCACACCATGGACTGTATATAAAGAAGGATGACATGGCGTCTCCTCAAGTTAAAGTGTCCTAATTGCACTGTGGTAGCAGGCTGCAATGTAGGCCATAAACCTCGCCATAAAATGATATATACACATCAACTCCATTTATCTTAATATTATTTTTTATCATTTACTATAGTTCTTATCACATTGATGTATGCCCATGTGCTAATTTTCCTGATAAGTTTGGAGTGAAACATCAAGATTAACATCTGAGATTGACTCACGATTGGTCCAGCACATGTATCGGTGGGACCTCGGCCCAGTAACTCCATCTCCTGATTGCTGTTGTGCAGACTCTGACTCCAAATTACGACTTTCGTATCCGATGTATTTTGCAGTTTTTTGGATAGAGGGAGCAAGCTGAGATACATCATCCATCTCTACATTCTATGGTCTACTCTTACACTGTTCTTAAAAGAACAAATGTTTAAACATTTTGTGTGTGTTTGATACCTGTTTGTGTAACACATTGATAATCCTACTGGTAAAGTGCTGGACTGCATTGCTCATTAATGTACATAAATCAAAGTTCCTGGTTTGACCCATTGCTTCAACAAGGCACTTAATTCTCTGGCCACAATGATTGCACTTGAGCATTTTCATTCAATACAAGGGTTCCCCCACACCATCCATCCTCCCTCCTTCACCTTGGAGAGTAAAGTGCTGGCTGTGAACTTTTCACACAGTCAACTTACATTTTACCCCCTGACCTGGTGGAGGTTGTTCGTGTTCAGAAGCGTGTGCAGTCAGACAGCGAAGAGCAACACAGTCACTTCGCCTCATTCTTCTTTTTCCTCAACTGTGTAATTGGGTAACTGGGAAGTGTTGATGGTTACATACAAGCTCAAATTGAAACATAAATATCTGTATATATACAGTGTAATGAATGAATACAGGCAGACAGGCGCTGATGCAGATATATGTACACTAAATCTCACAGTAAGCGTATCTCACACGCTTACACTTAAGTAATGGTCCTATATCTGGCTCCCCCATGCCTCTGCACTTACATCTGTTGCTCCTCTGGAAATGACGCAAATAAAGCAGAGTAAAGAAGAGAGTGAAGATCTATAGAGCAAGGAGGGCTGCACAGCAGAGCTGACACCAAATAAAAACCAGTCTCTGTAAAGTGGAATGATCAGCGGTTTTATCACCCGTATCATTCCCGCTCCGCAGCGTCTCAGTAATCCCCTCTCCTCTGCTTTTCTTTTTTTACCCTCTGTCTGAGACCCGTAATGGTTTCTCTGGCCACGGCCAAAATTGATAACATCTGTCAGGAAGGGACTGAGTGAAAAGGTGGATATCTAGAGAGAGGACAGAGGGAAAAAATAGAAGTGAATAGTAACTTGAAAAAGGTAAGGGAGCAGGTGAAGCATAAAGAAAGAGGCAAGAATGGCTTCTATGACTTGGCATAGTTTGTTATGTGAGAATCCAAATGTGACTCTGTGTTAGATAGACTCCACTCCCCTGATTATCTGGTACCTGGCAGCTATCGGCACGCGCAGGAGACGGCTTTAAATATGCAGGAGGCTTTAAATATGCAAGAGGTGGCTTAAAATACGCAAACAGGTGTGGTTATTGTTCTGAACTGAAACAAGAGTTGAACATGCAAGTGAGATCAGAGTGGTCCTGCCGTACTTCACAAAGAAGTGTATATTTTTCAGCATATTTTGATAACAGAAACACCAACATGATCCATAACCAATACATCTGGTTTGCACCTGATTTTTACAGTGCATGAAATTGGATGTTCATGGCTGTTTATGTGCTTGTCAACTTTTCTGTTGTGCGTGGCAGACAAGACAGTTTGCAGTGATAACAGTGGCAGATTTACCACTCAGAGTTCCTTGTAAATTTTGAAACAGTGGGTCCACAATGTTGAACACAGACTTCATCGATTTTGCTGCTGAAATGTGGCTGGTGGGTTTTAACAGCTGTAGTTACCAAAATAAAGCTTCATGACTCGGTTGTTGTGATTCAAAAATCATGTATAAGAAGTCTTTTTGGCACTTGATGGCAACATACTTGATATTGTCCTCCTTGTTCTTGTGTTGCATGAATTAAGTCAAGTCCTAAATTATTCATATGAAATCAGACAGTAACGGGAAGAGTTCAGGCGTGGGAAGTTTGATAGCTGCCCCCATATGTCTATATATACACAGTTTATTTCTAGATCTTCCCAGTCAAGAAAAAGGCTTCATCCATCTCTTGTCTGTTACGGTAGACAGGAAGACGGAACGCCACTGGGTTAATATGTTCCCCTGGGTACCTCACATCAACTGGTAGGACTCTGTTATCTGCTCCAGGGGTGATAAGGGAGCTCTACTCAACGGGCCATAGTGGGCATATAGTGTAGCTGCAGGTCAGCAATCGTAGGGATGATTAAAGTCGAAGGTCTGCAGTGAATTTCTGTCACGTTTTCACACCAGGGAAGTAAGGCATGATAAAGTGTTCCCAGCGGTGCTCCCAGCTGTGTCTCAACCTGCTCTGGTTGACTCTTTCAGACCCTGGAAGCATAACCGAGGGCAGTGATGAATGTGCCTGTCCCATCAGGAGGAAATTATGGGAGCCTGGGTCAAGCTTGGCGCTGTCTGATGAGGTCAAGGTTTTTTTTTTTAAATGAGTATTTCCCCAACCCCACTTACTGTCGAATATTACAGAGTGCTTTCTCCTGTCACCAGCTGGATTGTCTGGTCCACGGACTAAAATGATTTCTTCCAGCTGACACTAAGAAGGACCATGTCTGGTGGATTGGAAGTGCACTCAGTTTGCAGTAGTAAACTACACCCTCAACTCATGGCAGACATCTTGAATACCAATGCCTCATTCTTGTATAAGTGTCAAAGCTAAAGGTTTACCCAAATAAAATTAAAAAAATTTAAAAAATATTATTAGGTTTGGAAAGAAAGGCCCTATTGACAAGGTTTTAAGAGGTCCAGTGCTTAGATATATTCATTTATACCTTTCCCTCACGTCTTTTGTCCTCCGCAGCTGATGGTGATTTGATAAGAATTAATGGATCATACAAGCATACTGTCCATTGAGACAAATTGTGGTTGGGGCAGACTAAGTGCGAACAGGGAGAGCTCTGCTTGCCAAGAAATGGTTTACACTTTTAGTTTTAAAACATTTTAGCCATGAGGGTCAAGCATTAATGGGTGAAACACTCTTGTCTTGCTCCTGGCAGAGCTGAGGCAGGGTTTTGACTCATGACAGGGTAGCAGAACAGCAACTGACAGATTTGGCTTTCACTACTTTGGCCTTCAACACATCTATCACCCACGGTTCCCCCAGTGCCCACATATGACCCTTCAGGTTGTGCCAGTGACACCCATCTGCCACAGCCTCACAACATGACTGTATAGTTTGTCATCTCGTGGGACCCAGCTAGAGTTATATTTGTCTGCAGTGAGACAATGATTGAATCTTGAGCAGAGCTGTGAGGGGCCCAGTCTGCTTTTTATGGCCACAGAATAAGAAGGAAGGAAGCCACACCAGCTTTGTCAGAGTGATTAGATGGGAATAATCAGGAAAATATTTGCAGCGCTGGCTGGAACAGATATGAATTGTACATAGAGCCTCTTGAGGTAGAATCATTTCTACAGATGGTTCACCATATGCGTAGGTTGAGGGAGTCCAAATTGCTAAGCAGTAAAGGGTGTTTGGGAGGTCACTCAATGCACTCAGATTGTTTTTCAGGTAGAAAATCAAGAAAGGTGTGTAGAGGTTATTGAAGGTAAACCATTAGCAGCTGGCTATAGGTCAGAAGGCAGTTTAGAACAACAGGGGAGCTACTTTCGCGTCCCACTCAACTTTACCATCCCAGTTGATTTAAAAACATAGAGAATGTGCCTATAATGCCAATGTCTTAAATAGAATGACTTTCGAGTGATCAAGATCTTTGCTTCCTCCCATGCTGGTGAATGTTGATTACAACAGTGGGGCTTAAGACCCCTCCCCCCAAGTATAGAATATAAGAGCTCAAATATAGGCTGCAGTAGTGTAAAAAGCTGGTGCCTCTGTTCTTTCAGACAAACATATAGATAATTGAACAGACTGTAAGTAGCACCTACCAGAGTTGCTGGCTTTTAGTTTATGATGAGCACACACTACAAACTGTAAAAATAGGACTGAAAAGATTGGAAGTAACTTTTGCTGCTTAGCTCAAACAATCAGTTTGTAGCATATGTATGAGAGCCCACAGTGTCAGGGAGGTGCTGAGAGACACCAGACAGACACATTGATAGAGAGCCAGAAAGACAGTTTCTTGTTATGCACCTTAGTTCCATCTTTGCCCGTCAGTCATCACTCCACTGCATTCTCCAAATGTTTGATGTATCAACAAGAACAGATCTTTTTTCATAACAAAATGTTATTAGATGAAGGGACTGCTCTATACATTCAGTGCTTTGATGCATTAATGCCAGGAGAGGAAGAGGAAGTGAGGAGATACATAAAAAGAAGGAAAGGAAGGTGGAAGGGGATGCTTTGATACCTGTCAGCTAATGAGTGGGTTGGAGAATCCTCCTGGTGGTCACGGCCTTTATGGATTTCAGAGGGCGTACTTTAAATCTGTTGACATTTTCTTTACTTTTATTTAGCCCGGGTGGGCCAGCCTGTGTAACACTTGTACTTTTGCAGCTGCACTCTGCCATTTAGTCACAGAATGGGGACACAAAACATCCAAAGGCTAATTATAACCACAATTTGGTCATCAGGGCTCATGATTAATGTAGAGACAAACATGACACCATGGTAGTGATTACTGTACGTTAACCTTAACCCCGAAATTTATGTCTATACTACTTTGAGGTTCAGTGATACATTATATTGCTGTGTATGAAAGCATTTTTCTGAAATATTGTACTATGTGTGTATGGTTATGTGTGTAGGTGGGGAGGTGACCAAGCCACGGTTCACTCAGTATTTCCGGGGCAGCCTATCCGGACTGACCATCCGACCAGGGAAGATCGAGAGTCAGAAAGTCATTTCCTGTCTGCAGGCCTGCAAAGAGGGACTGGACATCAATTCCCTTGAGAGTCTGGATAAGAGCATAAAGGTAGTCACACACATACACAAAAACACACACTTTGATCCCAGCAAGAATACTGTTTCTTTAAATCACCACAGCTGAATTGGCAATTGGCTTCCCCACCCCACTCACCAGCTCAGGTAATCCATCTCCCTTCTGTGTGGAAGATGCAGGCCATACAAGATTGATAGGGGTTTGGGCAAACTCAAAGCCACCCTTTCTTATCCAGCCACCCACCAAAACCCAATGCTTTCTATCATTCTCGCTTTTTTCCCTCTCTCTCTTGATCTTTTCTGTCCATGGAGCTCCTGCTGTGCTACAGCAAAGAGACGCTTGCCAGCCTTTTGATGAGAAAAAATGGCACGAGGTGGCGGATATGGAAGAGGAGGACAACTCCTCTAGGGTCTAGTGAAGTTTATCTTCTGAGATGTAATTCCCTTTCTTCCTCAGCGCCACACACTAGTCTGGCTCCCATAAGTCCTGGGGGTGGGGGGGGTGGGGGTTCAGGACAGCATTTAGCCAAACAGGCGGAGAGCGCAATCAGAGGAGGATAGCATGCAGGGAAGGAGTAGGTAGAGGCAGGTAGCGGCAAGTACGTATAGTGAAAGAGAACAGAAAATGAGAGCAGTCAGCAGGAGGAGAAAAGGTGTGAAGGGGAAAATGTTAAGGGGAGATGGAGTGTGTGGGGAGTCCCATGGAGTGCTCAAGTGCTGTCAACCTGCTGCTGAGACCCAGTTTAGAGACCTCAGTGTAGAAACAGCCCACTTGCTTTACTTGTGAGTATACTTGTAAAGAGAGTTGATTTATGATTGACTGACACAAGCGCCACGCCAGTGTTTCTTTGGTTTTAGGCTATTTATTATGCCATTGTTTTCCTACCTGTCTTCTGACCTCACATTAGTTTCCTTCCTTTTCAATCCACTAAGCAAATCCCTCTGAAAAGGCCTAAAACCACCCTAACATAGGTGATCCAGCAGGACCAGCCCTGTTAACGCACATGTCCAAGACTGAGCGACTGATAGAGTTGAGTTTATGATGAGGTCACATCATTGATCAGCTGAATATCGTGAGACAGACTAAAGTTACCCCACAGGCCAAGTGTGGGAGTTTGCCTATTGGTTTCAGCTACAGGGGGCCCAGTTCTTACATTTCACTTAAAGAGACTTAAAGATCAATAAATCTGAATGACTAAATTGGAATCAAATAAAATTCATTGTGAACAGAGGAATTGACCCCTGAGTGAGGTAGAACCCTATGGAAGCAGACCAATGAGGACGTCTGATGAGGGGCTTCTGGTTGGATGGTAGAAGGGAGACGACTGGGTATCCAGAGTTGAGGTGGTGTCGGGCTGGAGGTGGGTCACTCATTGATCATGGTACAGAACTAGCAACTGACTGACAGGAGGGACAACAGACACAGGAAAACATGTTAATTGGCGAACAGCTTTATAGAGAAGTCTGCTGTATTAAAATACTGTATACGAGCACAGATAGCAGGAGAGAAGCAAACAGATAAAGAGCTGAAACCAGTTGGAAGAATGTAAATATGACACAGTGATGTCATGAATATGCACATAAGCACATTGTGTTTTCCAACAGTTTTAATCTACCTTTTTGATTTTGCATAATGACAACACATGGTCCAGTCATATAGGTTTTGACCTAGTCTTGTTATTGTCAAAGTCAAACTGGTGTTGCATGGAAATGCAGGGCCAACATGATGATGACTTTGATGGATCACCTGACTCAAGCAGGGTTCAAGTCCCCAGAAGCTGACAATCATACTACTGTCCAGTGAAACTGGTAGAAATCAATGGCTGCCTGTTAGGAGGAAATAAAGTTACAATCACTTGCTAAAACGTAACATTTTCATGTCCTCAAACTCACCTCTTATTAAGATCAGATATACATGTTTTTATGGTTAAATATACTGTATGATGTGTTGAAGCTGCACTACTCTTCAGCTGTCAGCTCAGTATAATATGTTGTTTTAGAGAGCTTGACGGGGCTCCCTGCAGGTTTACCTGGCTGGGCCCTCAGCTGTCTACGAGACAGTTTTTCTTTCTTCCAGTCGTTGTCAATGTCCATCTCATGTCCCTGGTTTCTCTTTTCACAGTTCCACTTTAACCCAGCCCAGTCTATACTGGTGATGGAGGGAGAGGACTTGGAGAACATGAACACTGCTGTAAGGAAGGTTTCCTACATCAACTCTCGCCAGTTTCCCACACCAGGCATCCGACGTCTGCGCATCTCCACGACCGTCCAGTAAGAGAAATAATTATTTTTCTTTCTTCTTGTTGTACTTGTTATGAGTTTTCTGTACTTTTCCATTTTCTGCTTCCTTTCCTATTTCCGACTACCTCTTTTTCTCTCTCTTCTCTCAGATATCAGAAGTGTTAATCTTCTTCGACACTTCTGTGTAGTGTTGAGACACAGCAGATATCATGTGTGTCTGACTGATACAGTATTCCTTTCTCTCTCTCTCTCTCTCTCTCTCTCTCTCTCTCTCTCTCTCTCTCTCTCTCTCTCTGCGTTTTCCCTCCCTCTGCTGTCACTCTCCTTTTCCTTTAATACACCATTTTCTGTGCTTCGTTGCCACCGGGGGCCAGTTCTTACATTTTCATGTCATGTATTAATAATTCTGCCTGGGTTTCGCCAGGAATGAAGAATGAAAGAATGAGAGAAAGAAGGTACAAAAAGAAAGAGTGTGTGAGGGGAAGAGAGAGCTGGCTGGTAAAACAGCCCACCTTGGCGGGTTACCATTAAAATTCATGATTGTTTTAAATATATGTAGACCCCTGCAGCAGAGCCCTGGGGGTTCACTCTCCGCCATTTTGTTGGGTTTGATGCATGACTGCGGGCTCGAGAACTTCATCTAACGCAGTAGACGCTTGTGTGTATGTTGGTGTGTGAGTATGTGTGTTCATCGTAGCAAGAGGTACAATGATCATCAAGGTCTACGTTATGCTAATGACGGCTAAGCTTGCATCACTAATGTGTGTGTGTGTGTGTGTGTGTGTGTGTGTGTGCGTGTGTGTGTGTGTAAAACAAGTTCTGCTGGAGTCACTTATTTATGCCGAGAGGCTGAAACGTGGCGTCCCGCCATAACATGTCATCAACTGGTGCAAAGCCTCCCCTCACTGCAACAGACAGCATCAGTCCACACAAACAAACAGAGAGGCTGAATCATTCCTGAAGATGCAATCAAACTTGCTTCTTGCTAACTCTTCATAAATGCAATTCCTGCAGGCGCTGAGAAAATAATTAAGCCAACAGCGCTAATCTTAACAACCAACCCTAAGGCCCCCCGTCATATTTTATTTTTTGTGATGGACTTATTCCATTTCTGTCATGGAGAGTGGTTCAGAGGCTGAAAAACATTCAGACATAAAAACATAAACTGTTTGTTTTTTTTGTATTAATAAAACGTCAACATGAATTAGAGCTTTAATTTAAACGATTGGATGTCTGCTCAAGTTGTAGTTTAGCTACTCTGGGGATAAAGGAGCTCAGCCAACTCCACAAACCACTTGGAGGAGAGGGAGGGCGATGTCAACCACACCCACACAGTACTGAGAATAGGTCTAACTGGTAGAGTAGGTGTAAAAGAAAATAAATAGAAATGATTGAAAATACCTTTTTAGCATCCTAAGCCTTTTTTTTCCATTAATACAGACAAAGCCTATTTTGATTTTATTCTAATTTAATTTACAAATTTGTTTAAATTGGTGTAATAAAAAACATAACTAGAAGTGCTGATTTAAAGGCATTGATGACTAAGAATGTTCACAGATGATGATGATTACACTTAAATAAGAAACATTGATGTATGTGAGAGACGGAGGACCCAGATCTTTTTATTAATTTTACTTTATTGTTATACATAAAAGAAGTTTACTAACCAAAAATAGATAACTTTAACTTTACCCACATTTAGCAAAAGTAAATATACAAACACATAAAGCTAAGAAACTGATTAAATTAATGAATTAAATTAAAAGTGAAACTTAAACCGGTTAAAGATTATTAGGTTTTTGCTCTGTGATCAGAGGCTTAATGATCTAATTTAATATGAATCTGTGTCAAAGTGAGACCTTCCAATAATGTGCTGCACATTCATATAGACAACACACACAAATCTGTATCACGTACTATATACCCAGTATGATGTAAAACAACCTGTGAGATGATGCTACCAAGTGAACTGATAATTCCTGTGTACTAGTGCAGGTGCTGAGACAGTAAATGTGTCTCTGTGTTACTGCCACATGATTGGATTTTAGGAGCAGCGTTCACCAGGGTCTGTATAGGTGGTCTTTCTGTCTGTTTGCGCTCCAGCACCAGATGAAAGATGTGTTCAGAGATTGATCATAATTAAGCAGTAAAAGGCAGGTTCATGTTTTCAGTTGACTTTTTGAGTAGCAGACATAAGGCTCAGCCTCTTGCTAAATGTGTTATTGCTCTGTAAGAGTATTAGCCATTTACATTGTGTCTGTGACCAGTGTTGATCGAATCAAGTTATTAACAGACAAAACAAGAGAATAGGCAGAAAAGATTTATTTAAACTAAGCGCCTGAAACTGCTGAAAAGACCTGCAGACAGCATCATCCACACAAATAAACAGAAGTGTTAATTAATTCCTCCAAAATGCTATTAAATTTGATTCAAGCTGGCGTTTAATAATAACTGCAATTACTTCAGGCATTGAGAAAATAAAAGTAACCAGCGTTAATCTTTGCAGCAACCCTTTTAGGCTCCCTTGTCATATTTCTTTATAATTAAGTTGGACTGGCTCCAGGTCTGTTTTTTTTTTCAGCTGGCCCTCACAGCAGCCATCCCTCTGCATCACTGACTTTGTATCTCCCACTGCTGTCAAGAATGGCTTAGTGCCTGCACAGCGAACACACACACACCACCGGCCGTCGCCACTGGATAGAAAAGGACAAACAACACGATGCCCCGAAACCTGTTGTTGTCTCACACTGTGGCCTTAGACAACTGCGAAGGATTAGGGACAATAGTTAGTTTCTCATCCCGCTGTCAGGCATCATCAGCAGAGTTAAAGCCAGTAAGTAGCTTTCTGAATGTACTGTAGAGCTATGCCTTAAGCAGGTCTTTCATGATGTTTCGGTTTATTAGAAGAACAAATGAATAAAAACAAAGTAGCGTTGTTTTACAATTTTGTTATAGATCCACCAGTGGTAAAACCAGGGTAATTCCTTGTCACTTTGGTGCCACAGAGAGAAAAGATCTTGTAGAAAATATAATAATTGTATTTGTCCATCCATGCAAGTGCTGATGACTCACAGCAGAACATACCTGTACCTCAGTTAATGACCAAAGTGATTAATATATCATTTATGCCGCCTTTACTTATTAAAAGAGATACATCCAATTGAAATGAGGTAACTGTCACTTCCACATACCCTTCACGTTGGCATGGTTGTTGAGTAATCCATCAACTAGAAGGCAGCACAGAGTCAAGAGTTTCTGACAACAACAAGTATGAGGGGAGTGGAGGAGGTTGTGATAATGTACCTCTTAAGAAAAAAGGCCCATGGAGCAGCATTGTAAACGGGGGTGGTCCAACTTACCAAAAGGTTCTTCCTCATGTCTCATGGTCATCTTGTTTGGATTTTTGGCAACACTGCCCCCCACAACATGCACAATGATGGATGAAATGAACGCAGGATACGGACAGAAGTCTACCTCTGTATCTGACGTTGATCAGTCTGGTTGGGCAGAAACAGAGACTTTATTTGGATAACACAGACACCTGCATTCTTTTTCTGATTGGGCTTTATCACTCACGACTCACCTTCCAGTGGTAAAAGCAATTATTAATGTTGCGAACCATTGTTTCAGTAACAGTTCCACCGTGTTGTTGATTCAAGCAAAGAAATCCCTGTGTGTTTTCTGGTGTGTTAGTGTGGAAGGAGATTATTTCTGATACGAAGCAAACAAGCTCGCCTGAACGAAGATTGTTTTCATTTTTCGATTAGAGTGGACGTAGCCTTAGCCTGCATCATGCCTGCATTAAATTAGCTGCCTAGAGCAATTTTAATATTGAGAGTCTGTTATATCGGGAGCGGTGAATGAGTTTAGGATGGTGAGTGACACAGTTTTAATATTATAACCTTGTGCATCTGTTGCCAGAGTGTCCCCCCTTCCCTTGCAGGTGGGTCGGGCAGAGTGAGCAGTGGGTTTATTTCACAATATAAAACCATATTGGATGTAAATGTAACAGATTTTAGAAGCAGATTGGGCTCCTGAAATTAGTCACAAAAACAATTTCCCGTGCTTTGGCGTCCCTCCAGCTTCTGGCACAGTGGTCCGACACCTAGTCACAGAGTCCAGGCGTGAAGTCACTCGCAGGGAAAGCAGATCGTGACAGGATGAGTGTTAGAGATGGCAAAGATTTCCACATAGAAGAGCATTGATGATAGTTTAGTAGAATTTAGGTATTTAAGTCAGAGGCACATAATTAATATAATTCTGGAACGGCTAGAATGCGGAATAAGCCTTAATAATCCCTTGGGTCGTGCAACCTGATAAGGCATTTTGTACATGGATTACACAGGGTGATAATGTTCATGCAAAACAAATATTTTGAATAAACTAAACCTCTTTTCACTGCCATTTTTTATCTTTTCATAAAAATTCTCCAGATGAGAAAACATGTGGAGATTCTGGGATTTGTGCATATTTCAAATGAGAATATAGGTGGGAAAATACAAGATGCACACACCCCTCACTCCCCATCACACTCATTAATGTGAATATGTATGTGTGTGTATGTATGTCGCAAATCAGCGTGTGTGTGTGTGTGTATGTGTGTGTGTGTGTGTGTTGTGAGCTCACAGCTAGCAAGCTCAAGTCCTCGAGAGCTGATACGATTTGCTCCATTCAAGGTTGCCAGTGGAAGCTGTGCATTTAAACACATGCTATCGCACGCTGACAGGCAAGCAGGGAGGCAGACGTGCACGTATGAAAACACAGCGCGTGCACTGCTGCAGGTCTGTGCGTGCCGTCTGAGCCCTGACAGAGCGTTTCAGCCTCTGAATAACTGCATGCACGGTGGTTTGGATTTGGACTTCAGCAGCTGTGGTTTTAGTGCTGCTAAGAGGTCCTGGTTCTGCCGATAAGCTTTATTAGCTGATGTAGTGTTTCATGGTTTTACATCCTGATGCTGCCTGGGTAAACAGCAGCTTGTGTGAGGACCAGAGCTTCTTTATACAATGTCCTCAAGTGCCTCGCTGTCTCCTCTGTCACCTCTCGGTGCTGCGAATCAACCGGACGGTTCCATCCTGACCTTTTCTCCAGTGAGCAGGATCAGCCATGTTGAGTCATCAGTCAGAGAAGGGAAATAAAGACGCTGAAGGGCAGTGTTTACATGGGAGACAGTGTGTGTTGACATTTCTGTGAGATTGTGAACAAAGTCATGGTTTTGTAACAGGTATCATCTAAATGTTAATACTGACAAGGAAATAAAAATAGTTTGGACACACTGCCACATGAGGGAAAGCTTGACTTCTACTCGTGAAAAAAGTAAGCCATTAAGCAATGCTACTTTTCAAAAGTATATTTAAAAGGTATAACATGTTCCTGTTTTTTTGCTTTCCTTCCAGTAAGTATTTAGATGTCAAGGTAAAAGGAAAAGTTTGACATTTCAGCAAATACACTCGTTTGGGTATTTTAAATGTCAAACTATTTCTTTAAAATTGGGCTAAAAAGGGATTTTCAACATCTGTGTAATAACAGTTGCCTCAACAGCATTTTAGTGGCTACATTTCAATGTGAATCTTGTCCTCTGCTGTTGAAAGGATCATTTGTAATTTAACATCTAAAAACACTGAACAGTTTGCTTTGAGTCTGACTCTTTTCTAGCATCCGCTGCTTGTTCAGATTGTGTTGAGGTGTTTGTCAAAATCCGGTTGCTCTTTGGCAGATGAGAATCACTTAACACCTTCACGTTCAGATTATCATAGAGTAACATTAAGAGTCTGATGGTGGCTGATAAAGGCTGCACATTGGTACTTTGAGCTCAATTTTAACCTCGCCATGCTAACAACAAATTTCAATAGGGGAGGGAGAGAGGCTCTGGTGATGTTTACCATCTTCGTTTGAGGAAAGATTTAAGACAACCAAAAAACGTTAGGATTCATCTTCTGGAAATCATGAATGTTTATTTAAAATTTCATGGCAAAACATCAAATTGTTGTTACGATATTTCAGTTGTTGGGTTAGGGCTAGTCATTGAAGTTGTGACCCCACCGACTGACACTAACAACCATGCCTCCTGCATGGATTCAACACCAGACCGCTGCCACCACAGCCAGCTTGATTTTTTATTTCTCACCCTAGTGTCTTCCTCTTCCTTAATCTCTGTCTCTAGGTGTTTTGGTGAAGACACATGTATCACCATCCCTGACATCGAGGCGGTGGTGATGGTGCTCCAGCCCAGCGAGCCCAGGATCACCATCACTGGAGTGGAGAGACTGAGCTGGCCAGTTTCTGACCTCAGAGCACAAGGTGGCATATCACTTTTCCAGGATCTCCACATCATCAGCACAGTGACCAGGGCAGATGCCGCTGTACATCACACAGGTATGGACTGTAATGTGCATTCATTTTGTGATATTGATTCCATAGGTAATTCAATTCAGAGATTTGTTTTTGTGTTGGTGATAACAAATTCACAACCTTTCAAATACAAATGGCAGTAGATGGGAAGCCAGTGAGGGATTTGTTGCTCTTTGCAGTGGACACTTACTATCACCTTCCATTTTACATCATACTTCATCATAGGGGTAATTGATCATTTTGAAATGTAAAGAAAATAAAGAAAACCGATTTTCTCAGTACTTTCTTAGTTACAAGCTTAAACCATAAACAACAGAACTGTGCACATTCCTATGCAGTAAATATACATATAGTCAGAAGGGAACAGGTTTAATAGACTACATTGAAAATACAGGTCCCAAAATTCAACTTTAATTCAACAAAAGTGAGTAAACATGTCATTTCTAACTACAAGGTTATAAAACAATCTGTGAACACCACAGCCTCTGCAGTGTTGTTTGTTGTTTGTGTCTAATGCAACATGGCTCCACATGGTAATGAGCTGCCTGAACAAGTAGGAAACCAGATTGTGAGACTCAACAAAGATGGGAGAGGATACGAGAGCATCAGTAGGCCACCGACCATATTTATATTTACACAACAAAGAAAAGGAGAAAGGTAGAGCAACAAAGCGGGAGATACGTACCTCTCCAAATCTGCTGCTAAACTAAATATTTTATTTTAAATTATTTTTTATGTTGATAATGTGTTCACTCATTCATGAAGTTGCATATCACATGCAGTGCCACCTGTCTCACTACCAAAATAAGGCTTCAGAGACAGCTGAACATTTCGTGAGGCCTCATGAGGCTGCAGATCAGCAGCAGGGATGGTTTCTTTCATCTGTAGGCCTGCACACACTGAACCTAAACAGAAAGTCATAGTAAGACAGAAATCACAGTTAAGAATCACAATAAAAAAGAGAGTGTGGTCATTGATAATGTATAACATTTTATCTGAAGTGAAGGATTTTTGATGTTTGACTACTACGGACATAAAGATAGTTCCATACTGCCAACCGGCACTTTGTGGTTCTGTAACTAAAAGGAATTATTTGGCCTATAGACCACATAATAAAAATCAGGACACACAGGGACACTGAATTAACACTTGTTTTTATTTAACTGTGTGTCTTTATGTCAAAGTACTTACATGTCGGTATTTCTTTTAGAAAATGTACTTAAAGTATTGAAAGGAGCTGTACATTATAGTAAAGCATTATAATTACTATTATTAATATTACTCATTATAATTACTTCTTCATATACAGTTAAAAACTATACACAGCGGAAAAACATGTTATGCAGACCAGGTTTTATAAGTGTGAGTGCTCAAGTACCTCCAAACTGAACTTGAATTTAGTACTTGAGGAAATGTTCCCCAGTTGAGGACAAGTGCCCCTTCCCACTGGCAGTAATCTGCAGTGTAAGCTCGAGCCCTTTGTTCCGTGCAGCTCCTCTGGCCTCGCCAATATGTTGAGTCAGTTTCCTGAATCTAGAGTCTATCCTCCGCACAGGTGTGTAGGTATTATCCCCTCTACTGTTTCTATACCCTCCACCTATCCCCCCCCATGCAACCGTACACCCCCTCCTGCTGAGTAAGACCTGCATCGCCCAGGCCGCTGATTCTCCAGGTCTCACCACCTTGACCGGCAATAAATGAGAATGACACAGAAAAGCTGGCGGCTCTCGTCTTGTCCAGCGATCAGACCACCGCGGCAGGAAGAGGCCAACTCAGCCCGGCTCATCCCCGGGCCCCCGCCGCTAGCAGCCAATTAGGAGCAGATAAGCAGACCGAGAGGGAGGTTTTAGCCTTCCATTGAGCATAATGCAGCGAACGGAGAAGAGCACAAAGTGGCATTGCTTTCAGGAGTCGGTGAAACTCTTTCTGCCGGTGAAATAGAGACTGCAGCTGGGGGGAAGAGATTAGCTGAAAGCCATAGAAAGACATAGAAATGGAAAGAAAGAGGAGAAGAGATGGGGAGAAAGTGTTTGGGAGAGGGAGGCACGATGAAGTTCCATAATGAGCAGATTTTGGGTTCTCTCGAGGCTTAAAGGATTCAAGATAAATCACATATTTCTTTTAGCAGGGCGTGCAATAAGTTTCTTTTGGACCCTGCTAATCACCCCCTCGCCCTCTCCCATGCTTTGTCTCTCTCAGTCATTCATTTGTCTTCATTGAGCCTGATCAGCACTGCCTCATTCCCCTCGCTCTTACACTACAGTATCTATTCAAGGCTTATTCTGATGCCTTTACTCAAAGACAAGGTCATCACTTCTTTCTTTAACTCATCATCTTTAGTGCTCAACGTTTTCCCCCATTTGATTTCAGGGTCATCTTCTGTTCTCTCTACCCTCTTTTACTTTAAAGCTTTTCTCTTTAGCTTTTCATTTCACTACTTCACTTCTTTGTGCACTCAGTGGCTTTCTCACTCCATCTCCTTTCTCTTCCTCGTAATTTCTTTTTAGGAAGCCCAGCAACTTTTTTTTTTCATGCCACCCACACTATAGCTCTATGATCAATGTCCGCTGCACAATCACACAAACTGTTTCTAGGACAGTCATTTTTTTCCGGCTGTAATATTAGTATATACCAGCTCTTGTCAGTTTTGGCACTTTCTCACTTTTTGTGTATGTTAAAGCAGCTTTCAACACCAAGCAGGGCAATGCACAAGCCAGGTTGACTAAGTAACAAACCACAGCTGCAACTACAAATAGTCGGATCCATGCAAACAGTCAATAAAGTCATTGGGATTGTTTCTCTACAAAAACACACCACATGTTCCATTTCAACCATCTTTTTACCAGGTAACAATTTCTCAAGATTTATTCAGGGTTATTGTCTAAAAGTCGATCTATAGCTCAATTTCTTTTTAGATTTTTACCTCATTCAAAAACTACTGAACCAATTTCCATGAAAGTTCGAGTATGGATGGAGCATCACCTAACAAGGAACCTGTACAATTTGTTTTTTTTAATGTTTTTCACTTTCTTTAGCCTGGCAAGAGAGGGTGTCAGCCTTGGCAGAAGAGTGAGCTCTCCCAGAACTCTTCTAGTCTGTTCTGTTTCACATATTTTTCGTGATTTTGCAATGTAAAATATGCTCTAATTGGTCGCAAGTAGAAAAGTCAGCAAAGTGACTCAGTAATGTCAGCCAGACAGAAATCTTTCTGAAGTTAATTGCCTACAATAGCAAACCACCACAGGCTAGTGGTATCAGAACAAAGTTAAGGAAAGCAGCCACACTCCTGACTGCACTGAATTCTACAAGTTTGTTTTCAGGGTTGAAAATTAGCATCTGTAAGAGAGACAATTGTTTTATGTTTTCATGTTTTGTCATCTTTAGTCTCACTATAAATGTGTTGATTTTATCAAAAGACAGTTCACTCTTCAAGCAGATGTAAAGGTGCATTGTAGTAGTTTATTTGCTTTTATGAGAAGTTTTATTATCATTATTCATATTTGGCCACTTGAGTTCAATAGAACAAGCCAAAAACAACTTTGCGCTAGCATTTGCTGTACAAGGTTGTTTTGGCTAACATGCTAACATTTGTCAGCTTATACATCACAGCTCTGAGGTTAGTTGTGTGTACAGTCACCTGAAGAATTTTAGTCCAATAGTCAGGACATGAGACTCTAAATAAAGATGGACGACACATCTCCCTCCATCCAAACATGGAGCTAAAATATCCTAGATACAGTACGAACGCCGTCCTCTGTCTGTGAATAAGTGATCAGGATATGGACTGTGCTAGTGTTAAAAAAAAATTAACACTTAAACAAACATCACTGTGATAAGAACTAAAGAATATGAAACCATATATGACATGTACTATGACTTTTTAGTTTGGTCCATGTCCCATCCACGGACATAGAGGAGGCAGGGTTTATGACCTATACTGCAGTCAGCCACCAGGGAGTGATCAGGACACTTTGGCTTCACTTTTGAGCAGCTGTCATGTCCTCCATCTTATGGTCACAACATTTTAGCTCATCATTAACTCCTCTAAAGGCCTCCTCCATGTTCACCAGATGACATTGTCTGTCCACTGTTTGGTGCTGGTACAGTTACTTTTCTGCTGAAAACAGGTCACTGCTGCTGAGTAACACCTGCTAGCTCCATTAAAATGTTTCCTGCAGCCTGATTTTCATCTTTAAAAAAAAAAAATAAAGTAGACTACACAGAAAACACATAATGTCCTCTGGAACAGAATTTTCTTTCTACCTGTTGTGCTCCAACTGAACCTTTCTCCACATCATGTCTGCCACCCCCTAGAGACCCTCCTCCAACACACTCGTCATTCACTCTTTCACCTCTGGGAGGCTGTTAAATGGGCACAGCCGGTCCCCTCCCTCTGGAGCCGACAGTGGGGGAGAAGGCCGGGTAGCAGCGAGAGGTGGAGGATAGTGCTTAGCACACTGTCAGAGAGGCCCAGCAGCCACGCAGCACTGCTGCGATGGCAAGAGTCTGAGGGGACTTATTACTAAAGCAGCTAATGGTACTGTCTGTGTGCAGAGGGTTGACGAGTAATTGGATTCTGGGAGTAGGAGTAGGTGTGTTGTGTCTTGTACTATTTGAATTATGGTTCCTCAAAATGTTCAGGGTTTTCTTGCACAAACGTTGTGGCACGGCAGCGACAGTTAGACAGTCGGATGACAATTTAGGGTTCATACATTCACACTTGACGTGCTGGTGTGTGTGATTATGTGTGTGTAGCACGTAGACCCGGGATGCTGGAGGAGATCATTCATAACTTGGACTATTGTGACATTCTGGTGTTGGGGGAGGAGCTGAGGCCAGAGCAGGAGTCTCTACAACTACAGCGAAGTTCTCTGCTTGGAAAACACCTTGACGCCACAAACTCCACCTCTGGCATGTCCATATACGGTACGTCACTATGGTAACAACACCGTAGCTACATTTGGGCTGTTCTCAGGCAGATTGTTTCCATGGTAATTACACATTAATGTTCACATCCTTGCTCTTTTCTACAGTTACTTGATATGATAGGAAAACATTTCAACCCCAAAATATCAATGCACCTCTCGCACACAATTAATTTAGCCTGGAAGTCAAATACACTGTAATCAAGCTTGTAATCACATCTAAATGTTGGATACAATGCCAGAGTGCTTGAAAGAATTTTTGTTTTGATGTAAATTGAACATTACACAGAAACATGTCCCAGTGATCATAACGTCACATAACATCACTAACTTAAATATTTCTGAGGTCAGACACAACAACAGTTAACGTTAGATTGCTAACTTGATAACATCCAGTACATTTTACTTTCAATCTTAAAGTGTCCCACATGTGCATTGATATTTCAATATAAAAACAGGCCTCTTGGCTACAAAGTGGTTAAATACTCATGTTGGCTGTTGTCTTATGGAAGCTAATGAGCTGTCAAATGTGTTGTTTCACCTTGAAACATGGCACCAGATCCATTGTCTTTTCAGTTGCTGATCATGAATTAGTGAAGTGAAAACAGTTTGTCAGAATCTCTCTGTTTATATGATTTATAAACCTGGATCTCAGCTGTAAATTACAATTCTGTTCATAACAACATTTGAGCTTTGCACCCAGAACGCAAAGTCAGAAGAAAATGACCACCATGTAAATCTGGTCTATCTTCCTCTGACACATGCATATATTCACTTTCTATAGTGGGTCCATTTAGACTGGTGCGTGTGTCTAAAAGTTACTGAACTGAATCTAGATCTGTGTTGTCTCGTATGGTTCCACCTCTCAACTGTCTGCACATGTCTCAACTGTCTCTGCTGGTCTCTGCCCGTCCACAGGCGTAGACTCCATGTCCAACTATGAGCAGGTGATCAGACAGGTGCGTTACTATACCTGGCAGCCTGCATCACTAACAGAAAGAAGATTTCGCCTCACCTGCTCGGAGCTCAACGGACGCTACACCAGCAATGAGTTCAACCTGGAGGTCAGTGTGAGCCACAGCTTGACGGATGTGGGTTTTTAAAAGTGGAAGTAGAAGCAGTGGTAAAGTGAGTTTTTGGTCCAGCTGTCAGTATAGTATCTTTGTCTGTTAGCAACCATTCTAGTATGGATTAGTTTAAGAAGAAATGTGGAAGCAGAGACATGGCAAGCCTGGCATCACCAGACCAACCTGCATAAGGGAATGGGAACAACTCAGTTCAGTTTGTATTTCCAGAGGGCACTATCAGAGCAAACCTACAATGAATCAGAGCAACAGAAGATGTGACGTAGCACAGAGATACAGAAAAAAAACCAGACTACAACAAACTACAGCATACAGCAGTTGTTTGTTCTTCTTTTAGAGAAAATGTCCTGTTTGTTTCTTACAGTTTCTATAGCAGATCCAACAGATCTCTCCACATCACTCATAGCCATCTTTGTTCCTAATGATAATGCTTCGGTGATGCTGCCATCGGGCATTCCTCTCTCAGCCTCTGAATAAAACCCACCCCTGTTTTAGATAAATCGATGGGTGGGGGGCCCACAGAGTTGGATGACACTGACAAACTATCTCTTAAACAACTAGACAACTAATCTCTTAGTTGATTGATAGAAAGTTAATAATTTTTTTATATTTGCATACAAACACTAGTTCCAGCTGCCCACTTTTTTCGTCAAACATGACAGCAGAGGTGTGTGGTAGGGCTGGTCGAAATCAATATCACAATTATTTCAAATTTTAACTTTGATTACGATTAATGAACGATTATTTTATGCCCCCTTCCACCGGATCGGGATTATTTCATACTTTTACTTTGATTACAGTTAATGAATGATTATTTTCTGCCGGTTAGAGGTTATAAATGTCAGTTTCGATAAATTTTGGGTTAATGGCCCAGCCATACTGTGGGGTTTCACAGGCCTGAAGCAAACCTGAAGAACCAACTACCAAGCCTGGCCATGCTGCTTATAACTACGATGTAAGCCAAAGTGCTTGTACAGGCAATGTGACTGAGTCGATGCAGCTCAGGTCTCCTGCATATATATTTAGCTTTCAGAGCAGATTTTAAAATAAAACTGAGTAGGTCATCAGGCAGCAACACTTAGTAGCAGAACATCTTTGTTAAAAAAAAAACTAAATTTCTGTGAAAACAAAACATGTATTGAAAAAAAAAAAATCACTTTAACACAAAATAGAATTCCATAGCAATAGAAGGGAAACTTTCAGTGATGAAAATTTGATTGACAGCCCGGCACAAGAGAATCCTTCAGAAAAAATGTGCACTTGAAATGCTGCAACACTTAAAAACAACCGGCTTCAGTTTGATTGTCATGCACATGTGAACCTTCTTCAGCAGCAGCTTCACTCTCTAACAAAGTCCTGGTTCAACATATCAGCAGAATGAACACTGAACATTTCATATTCCTTCTATGTCCCTGAACTGTTCATCCAGACACTCTCATTCACACACACTCCACCTGTAATACACTGCTCTTACCTAACAACAAATGCCAGAATCGACTCAATGTGCCAGCTCACCTCTCCCGACCTATTTATACATTCTCTGGTGTTTACTCTGAGTGAATAAATGTTTCACTAGACAGAGTTTGAGGGCTGAGGAGTGGCTTACATTCCACCTTCCTGTATTGAGCTGACCCTGTCCCCCATAAGGCACAAGTACATTCCCTTTCGTATTTCTCACAGAATCATTTTCAAATTTGGACCAAAGTCCAAGAGTCTTACTGTGCCCAGAATATTTCTGGGGTATGGGGTTAGGGGGTTAGGAGCAGGTTCAGGCACACAGGCGGGGCTGAATAGATAAGACTGTGAAATGTTAACTTTGATCACATCATCCTCCAAAACTCATCACTTCTTCTTCATCTGTTCCCATCCCAGGTGAGCCTAC
Organism: Hippoglossus stenolepis; assembly: GCF_022539355.2. NCBI lineage: Eukaryota > Metazoa > Chordata > Actinopteri > Pleuronectiformes > Pleuronectidae > Hippoglossus > Hippoglossus stenolepis. The sequence continues at coordinate 25,713,904 of NC_061486.1, forward strand.
TGCACAGCTCAGAGGCCGGGGAGCATGTCAATCACATGGTAGCCCCGCCTCAGTACATGCAGTTGGTCCATCATCCATCCATGATTCACAGCCTGTACCCCAGCCACAACTCAGGTAAGAGAACACACATGTGCTCACTGTCTCGAATTCCTTTGTATATAAACGTTTTTTGGAGTATAGCGTACAGAGACCACCTCCCTGTTATCAATAATCGTGTTGTGTGTGCTGCTCTTGGTGTGGCCAAGATAACAGTAGACAGGCACAGATGGAGCTGCAGCACCACATACCTCATGTTTACATTTGGTTTATGTATAATTTGGTGCAAATTTTAACTTGCTTCCCAGGATAATTTTTGCCATATGCAATTCATTTAGGATAATCAATCACAAACCACAGACCTAACAAACAGTAATAAGGTTTAGGATTCATGTTTTGTTATGCATATAAAAACATCACTACTGATCAGTCTCTACTAATTCTAATTCTGGGAACTATCTAACCAAAGACAGGGCAAGATGAGTAGTACACATTGACCAGATCGGACCTGGTATTAACATCTGTCCTGAGACATCCGATCACATGTGGTCAAAGCTTAGTACAGATCTTGAACACACACAAACGCAACCTCAGATCCGATCACTCTGACCACGTTCGAAGGTGGTCTGTGATGCATGTGGCCACATTAATTTCGCAAATGCATTCTGGGCCACATATGAAGCACGATCTACTCAGCTGATTTGTTTGTGGAAACCACCACAATATCAAAGCTTACCAACAAACACACACAAAAAAGAGGTCTGTGAAGAGTTTGTTGCGGCAGCTTTTTATCTTACGGTAAACATGGATGAGCATGGTTCCAGGGGTAAACATGGCTACATTCAAGTGAATGCTCGCTTTCTAGTTTCTAGTTCGAATCTCATATTGTGCGTCTCTCACACACTGGACCTCAGTGATAGAGAGGAGTGTAAACCTGCCCTGTCACATGATGCTGCAGGCTTATCCCCCCCCTGTGTGCATGAGTGATCTGAAGAAAAGAGAACATGGTGAAGAGGAGAGATATTGGTCTTAATCTACCACACGAGATTTAATTATTCATTAGGCTCTAATGGATCCTACTTACAGTCCTGGAGAGTTCAGTGGCAAGTGCTGCTAACAGCCCAGAGAGATGGGCCGTGTGTGTGTGTGTGTGTGTGTGTGTGTGTGTGTGTGTGTGTGTGTGTGTGTGTGTGTGAAAAGGAGGTCAGAGGAGCAGAGAGGGTGATGGGTGGCTGGAAATCAGAGACTGAAATTCCCAGTTGTGGGTTCAGTCATGACAAGTTTGTGGCACATGTGAATGTTTTTAGGTGATTACACAACATATGTAGAGTAGTAGTGCAGTAGCACTGGGGGGGTGTACGTGGCACACATGCAAACACTCGACCAAGTTACTCCACAGGGTTGTGCGAAACTTCACTCTGAGATAGATGAAAAGCTGAGGATTTAGTGTGAAAATCTGGAGGACTAGACTGAATCAAATGATGATGTGAGCCGTCCCCTGCGAGTCACACCCTCATTAAACACACACACACACACACACACACACACACACACACACACACACACACACACACACACACACACACACACACACACACACACACACACACACACACACACACACACACACACACACACACACACACACCAGCGGAGACTGAAGAGAGGTCACGCACGCAGAAGTCGTTTCATTTCAGTAGGCTGGAGATCAGAGTAGAAGAAATAAACATTTTAGATCAAGACAAATCCCTCAGAGTATGTTGTGGTTATGCTACTAAATAGGTTTATGATTTGCAGCCGTGTTCTGCACGGAGACCACATTTAAAGCCAAGCTTTTAAGAAATGTATTTGAAAAAAATCTGTAAATGCAGCTATCACTTAGTTGAGACCCTTAATCTTGGACACAAACTCCACTATAAAGTTTAAAGTTACTGTGCTGTCTTGAGAGCACTAACAGCCAAGCTGAGCCAACTTTACAAAGAAATATATGATTCTTCTTTTTTTTAGCTTATTTCAAATACATAGAACCAGACATCATCAGTAGCATCAGCTGCCAGTTTTTTTCTTAAATATTTTGAGAATGGAAAACTTCAGACACAACGTACGTTTTTACAAGAACCTCTGTTGGATTCATACAATGCAAACATGGTTAGCATAATAAAAACATTGTAAAGGTTGTGGGGCAGTGATGGATGAAAGAAACAACACAGACTATTGGTTTCACACATGAAACAAACAGTCCTGTGTTTTGTCGAGCAACAAAGGTTCACTACAAACTCTCCTCCTACTGGGGAATTTCCTTTCCGACATCTGTATCACGACATCTTCCCAAAAGTGAGGTCAAACATAATACAGTTCAAAACAATTAAAATAAATTACTTCCAAACATTGTTTGTCATTTTAGGTTCTTATCACATTGATGTATGTTCAAGTGTTAATATTTAAGTTTGGTTTGAATTAGTTATTAGATGCTATAAAAATTAGGTGAGATCATGATTGACAGCTGAGAGTGACTTGTGATTGGTTGAGCCTGTGTATCAACCTGACCTCGACACCACAGCTGCACTCCACGATCACTACTTTGCAAAGTCTGGCTCCAAATGACGTCAAGGGTGCAAGATGGTGGCACTTGTTATTTGGCTTTCGTTTTTGTACAAAAGAAAGTGAAAACGTGTCACACAGCTTTGTATACAGTCTATGCTTTGGGTCATAATAAGCAGCTGCACAGATGAACTGAGGGGTTGTTTTTTACAAGATGACAGTCTCACTGAGCACTCAACACAAAAGTATTGTACAAAATTCAAACATTGACGTGATGAGATGATCAAAGAATCATCAAAGTCATTACAGTTTAACCTGCATATGTACATCAATTTGAATGGCAGTCCAGTTGTCCAAAAGTTCCTTAGACATATTCAAAACAACGAATGAGAACCTCATCATGGTGCTAGATTTAAAGTCAGGGTGCTACCACAGTCAGGAGGCTTCATGTACCGAGCACCATGAACCTCTGTACAAGATTTCCTGGCAGTGATTAAAGATCACAATCATCAACAGAGGACCCATCTCATATAATGGTGGAAGAGGCCTCTCCAACAATAACATGAGAAAACATTTAAAAATCAATAGGCTATTACAAAAGGCAATCACTGTCGAAGAGACCAGAAAACCATGATAACAGCCGAAGAGAACCATCAGCCCCAACAACACAAGAAAAACACTAGTATTGCAAACACAATGTAGATACTGTTTTTCACTCAGTGTTGGACTCGCTGACATCGCCATCACTAGAGCCATATGCTGCTGGCAAGGCTGATAAACAATATAGTGACAAGATAACGTCACCTCAAGGTCCATTTAGCTCTTGATGGTATCGACATGTGTCTGGAAAATGTCCAGACATAATCAATTGAAATCACTATTTTTAGTACGATCTTTTTTTCTTCCCATTTTGATGAAGGAGACAAAATGATCACCAAACATTGTCATTACATGAAGTAATTGAAATATTTAATTAGCAATTACAGGAATCAAAGGAGCTTAACTGTAAAATTAGAGTTACTGAGGGGCAGCCCCTCATTAAGGTCCTTTGGCTTCAATACATTTGACGTATGGATCCAACAATGATGTTTAACACGATGGACTCTATGGGCAGCACAATGGAGCAGTGGTTGGCACTGGCACCTCACAGCAAGGAGGGTCTTGGCTGGGACTCTCTCATGTTCTCCCCGTGTCTGCATGGGTTTCCTTTGTGTATTCTGGTTTACTCCAACAGTCCAAAGCCATGCAGACTAGGGTTAGGGTTAATTGGAGAGTCTAATTTGACTGTAGGTGAGGATGTGAGGGTCTCTGTATGTTTGTATGTAATTTTGGACAGACTGGCTTTATGTCATTATGCTGGCTAACCCTAACCCTAACTCCAGGGTGTAATGTCAGCTGAGATTTCCTCCAGCCCCCATCAAAAGACAAACGCTATAGATAATGGCTGGATAGACGGACGGATGGATGGATGGAGGGATGAATGATGGGCTCTATTCTAACAATCTAACTGTCGAACTGTCTAAACTACATGGCCCATGTGCATTTTAGATGTGTCCAAATCCACTTTTCTTCATGGCTCAAAAGTGTTTTAAAATAAACCAATCAGAGTGCCCTCTTCCATTCCCTTCAGAAGAAAAGTGGGTTAGCACCTCTGCAGATTGCTGTTATGGTGGAGGATTTGAGAGAATGCATCAATGCAGTGGAGTTTGGCCAGTTTATGTATTTGCTGTTCAAAAATGTGGGCGCTGGAAGGGAAACACTGACAACTGCATCAGACTGATAGACACCATAGACACTTGCATTAACTTGCTGCTGTTTTTGCGCCGGGTGTAAAACAATAAATGATAAAATCTTAACTGATGAAGACCTTCTTATGGCTCAGGTCCAGGTTTGTGTCATCAGCCTGGCAACCTGTATCTTTTCTATCCTCCCTGGCAGACAGGGAGAGAAAATTACATTTGAAAGTAACAAAACAAGTGCTGGAATTAAATCTCCTGAACCCAACACAAAACCCCCTGATCCCACATATGCAGTTTTCTCTCCAGAGACTTATCTTTTCAGTTTTTTTTTATCTCACCTCTCTATGTGCTCTCCTCTTGTTTTCAGGCGTACCGAGCGCTGCCACAGTGGTAATTGTGATGTGTATCGCTGCCCTGGTGGTGGTTGTGGTGCTGGGCATCTATCGCATTCACCTGAACCACCAGCAGGAGGTCAAGCTGGAGGACACGGCCAGAGAGGCGGATATGACCTGGAACGACTCAGCTCTGACGATCACCGTCAACCCAATGGAGGTAGGTGGACTAAAGGAATGTGGAGAGATGCTGTGAGGGGGGGAGCGGAATATAGATAGGGAGGCAAATAGTTGGTAAAGAGGATGGACTGGGTGTTGAAATATCTGCAAAGGATTTCTTGCTTTTAAAACTAAGTTCTGATCATTTAATTTCTGAAACTGAATATTTCTCACAACAGAAGCTGGAGCAGCCCCAGGCTGCAGAGGAGGAGGCCAGCGAGGAGGAAGAGGAAGATGACGAGGAGGAAGATGGCGAGGAAGAGGAGGAAGAAGACGACATCACCAGCGCCGAGTCAGACGACAGCGAGGAGGAAGTGGACGTCCAGCTACCCAGGATGCAACGCTCGAGCAAGAAGGGCCAAAACTGGGACAATACAACAATATCTTATTAAAACACACTCACAGTCCCTCACACACACATCCTGCAACACGGCCATACACAAACCTCGAATCTGATGGTTGAGACAAAAAGACTTTATGTGATGTTGATGATCTAAAAATGAGGTAATATGTGCTACTACTGGAAGACACTACACTGAAACACACACACACACACACACACACACACACACACACACAGCAATGATTTAACCATCTCCTTGTCAGAAAACTCCCATTTTCTACAGCTGATAAGAAATGATATGACACTTAAAACTGAGTTTCCTTCTTCTTAAAGGGACAGTTTGCCAAATTTAGGTGACATCTTTCCTCTCTCATTACCGTCTCCACCACAACTACAGTCTTAAGTGAAATAAAGTTGTCCGATTCCTATTCTGTCGATTAAACCCCTGCACCGCACATTCAGTTTAACGCGTCCGACTCCATGAGATTCCTGACAAAAAAATGCAAAACAGTCTTTATTTAAGAAAACTGAGTTGCAAAAAGTGAAAGAAACTGACTATTTTTTGGTTTGTATACTTCATGTTATTTACCAGTCTTTATTCCAGCCTACGTGGCAAAGCCAGGTGATTTTACAGAAATAGCATATTTTCAATGGTACTCAAAAACAAAACAAAAGAGAAAAAAAAAGATAATCTGTAGTCCTGTCGCAGACGTCATGTTGAACTAGCTGAGGGGTCTGAGTTCTGGGTTTTTGGGAGAGACAGAGGAGTCTCCTTGTACATTTTTATACGCTCTGTTCTTGTAAATACTGAGTATAGTAGGTGACCCTCCCCCCCCTCCTCCACCCCACTTTCTCCACCCGGAGAGCCTCCTTCACCTGTACACAACACACATCACACCATCTTCATATATGTATATGTACACCCCCCCCAACCAACCCCTGAGTCTGCAGGAGTGTAGACACGACCCCTCAGTCCTCTGTGTGTGTGTGTTTGGAGCTCAGTGTTCAAATCATTCCAGCTGACGGTGACTTGGGTTTGTTAGGATGGATGTGTCACCGCCTCTGCATGTAGGTTACATGCAACAGGGGGACAGAGTCCTCTCACGATGTATTTGCAGAGCATAAGATTAGCTCAAATGAAGTTTCACTCTCAGGTGTGTCTCAGCACTCAGTGAGGGAAACATGTCCTGTTTCAATTAATCCCACAATCTCCCCCATAGTCCTCATTAATGCTGCATTGCAAAGATGGTGGAACATCACAAATCTGTACTTTCTATGATCGTGAATGCAGTGAAATGATTAGGACACACTCATATCTGATATCATTGTTGGAAGTCTACTGCAACAATACTGATATTTAATATTTTAAGACAAAAAAAAAAGTACATTCAAATATATTAGTTTTTCATTTGATCTGAACATAACATTTTGGAAAGGGTCCTTTAAATTTGGTTGATAAGAAATTGTGACCAAGCAACAAGCAGATCATTGTGACAACAGTTACATGAGTACATTTTAAACAGTTTACTGGAAAAGCAACTACAGAGTAAATATTAAATATCAAATATTTAAATAAAAGTTCTATTTATTGAATAGAACTAAGAACATTTTGTGAAGTAAGAGTGTATGAGAAACAGCCTGGTACACTAAAGCTACATTAATAAATATGTTTTATATTAACAATAGATATGACTTAATGTAATGTAAACCCGTGGGGAACTGTCTACACAGTTCCTCTCAACACTACAAAATAGTTTAGCTTGTAAAGTTATCGTTTTGGTTCCCACGACACGTTCAGCACCAAACAGCTACTAGCTTGTGAACATAGTGGAGCATTTAGCAGCTAAAGAGACGGATATTTCTTGTGGAGTTTTGGAGAAGTTGGTGGAGACTGGATACCAACAAGAGAGAGAATACAAGTCTTACATTCATCAGGCGGACACACACAGGACTCTGGATGATGTGTAAATAGGCAGCTGTTTGCTGATAAATTCACCATATCAATGATCTATTCTGTAGCCAGATTTAACTCTCGATGTGCTGTCTCATGTGTGGGAAAAAAGTTCAAGAAAACTTTGCTCTCCTGAGTTTTTCCAAGTTGAATTACCAGAATGCGCAAAGAGTGCGTTTACATCTCACCTGCAGGAGACCGACAACTTTCCCAAACTTCTAACTTTGAGTGAAGTGCAGCATTTAACGAAGAAATTTGGGTCCTGGGGAATGAAGTCACATTACATAAATCCCACTTCATTAGAAGCACTTGGGGCCACTGAGTTGTGAAGTTGCCTGGTGCAACTTTCGGATTAAAAGGAGAGAGAGAGAGGTAAATGCATTTGGCAGTGTCACATTTGACATAATTAGAAAACCCAGTCGAAGGCGTTTTTTTTCCTTTTTCACCTTGAAGTGAACGGGCATTAATCTGTGGCTGTGGCCATCCTCATCCCAGCCTGTCTGTGTCTGTGTCCACAAATGGCAGAAAAGTTTGCTTACAAGAAAACAAGAGGGCGCAGGTGTTGACGGTGCGACCGCCGCCGATCAGCCTAACTCTGGTTAAAGTCACAAACACTGGAACGTTTCCTCCTCCGAGCGTTTGACAGCTCCTTTGGGTGTCGCTGGGAGAACTTACTGTATGTGTTCGCTGTAGCTCTGTGTTCATGTAAAGATCTCATAACGTTGTTTAGGAGTTTTCCTCATCTTCTGTGACACCTGGTCTTGTGACGTCACCTCCTTTGCAATCCCCCACACCCACCCCTTTAGGTGGATTTTGCAGCGGCCCGAGCCCTAATGTTGTCCTGATGTTTGTTTTAGCAGAGGAGGGCGGTGACATTAACATGGAAACCTTGTATGATGTGATTTTTATTTTATTTTATTAGTTTTCTCTCCTGTTTTTTTTTTTTCCTCTGGACTCTTTGGTCTGTTTTTCTTTGGAATGGTCACTACAGCACTTTCTGTAAATTGGCCAATAAAAACTTGTTTTGGAATCTAGCTGTGCATCTCGTATGTGTGTGATCGTGTGTGAATTCTTACGGTTCGTTGTTTGATGAAGGAATTCTATAATCTGCAACCAGTGTGGTGTAAAAGAGTGCAATCTTATACTACTATATTACTGATGCAGAAATTAAAGTTAGGGTTTGTACTTTAGTGAAGATGGAAATTATTTTGCTGAGAATCTCTAAAATACTCTCCTGGGGCTTGTTCAAGTTAAAATCTTATTTTTGCTTTTACTTTACTCGGAAAATGTATGACCTGGTTTTATAAAGCTAGGTGAAAAGAAAAAAATATTCCTGAAAATGACATTACAGTTGCTGTTTTCACTAGAACTGTTTGCAATAACAAAAGTGTTTAATTTCATGTAAGGCCACAGGCAGTTTTTGTAAATCCCTCTAAAGACACCGGTTTAATAGAACACGATCATCCGCTCATTTTCCAAACTATTTATCCTCTTCAGGGGAAGATGCGGCACTGATCCCCACTGGATTACTTTTTATTCTTGACTCGGTGCTGTATCAAATAGACAATAAAAGCAATGATGAGGGCAGCACAGATGAGAAAGTTGTACAAAATGCCACCATTAGTATGCAGGTTTCCCCTCTACCAAGGTCCCACAGCAGTCTTTTGATTTCAGTGAGCTGGTGTTCAATCTTTTTTGGGATGCAGCCATATGACTAGTCATGATTCTGCTATGTTATTGAAGAAATGTGCACGCTGTCAAGCCGGGGGTGGTTATTGTTATTATTTATATGCCACAGCAGGAGGCCACCCCCCTCAAGAGAAGCAGCACAGTCAAAGTACTGGTTGGACAAATAAATGGATGTTTCACTGAAAATGAAGACACAGGAGTCAACAGTGTCTTCTGTTCAGTACAGGTCACGGTATAATAAGATCAGTTTGGAGACAGAGACTCGTGGAGCAATGGGGCTCAGACTCGTCTGCACCGAAAAAAGCCATCCTCGATCAAACTCTGATTCACCGTGACAACAGGTAAATAAAGATTAAACAGTAAAAAAGGAAATAAAAGTATTAATATACAGACAATAGTCAAAAACCTTTCTTTTTAGTCCTATACAGTCTCCCTCATTTACGAATAGCCACATAATGTTCAATATGATCTGACGTGTGATCAGAATCTATCACGTGTGCTACCAATCAGAACACGAGGAATGCTTCTTCATTGATCAGCATCTTATGGGTCTAAAGCACCACACACATTGAATTTTACTGAAATAAATGATTGTCTTCAAACCCACTTCCTATAATAATAAACACTCTGCTTCATCTGGGCCGTGGCAACTGAGGAATCTACGTCTTTGTCTAAGTGTTGATCTCTCCAGATTAAAAAAAGAAAGCTCTGACAGAAACTATGTTCTACACCACAACTGCACTGATTTTACTGTACATACCAGTATTCACAGTGCATGCATACTGCAGTTACTTACAACAGAGGCTTTCAAGCTGTGCGGTGCACCTCCCTCAGGGGGCTGTGGGGGGGGCTGAAGGGTGGGGGGCACAAAGGGGGACACATGCTGTCGCAATTTGCAGCAAAAATTGCACGACTCCTTTATGGACTTAAAACTCAGTCCAGTCTGAGACATGCACACATTTACAGATTCAGTGTATCATTATATTCAATGTCCATTACAAGCAAACGTCCTCTAATCCACTTTGAAATAAATACAAAGAAATGTGCTTTCAGGACAGGGACCTTGACCTGAAGTTAGTCCGAGTGCATGTTTTTAGCTAATTTATAGACACTCCAGCTGAACCTGATCTTAAGATATTGCATTCAAGACAAATATATAATATATATATAGTGAGGCCACTGTGACCTTGACCTTTGATCTTTAGGTACCAAAATCAATTCATCCTTGAGTCCAAGTGAATGTTTGTGACAAATGGTAAATGGTTTTGTATTTATATAGCTTTTCTAGTCTTGACCACACAAAGCACTTTACATTACAGTTTGCCATTCACGCACTCATTCATACAGTGCATCTATTAGCAGCACTTTTATTTTTCTATGAGGGGCAATTCGGTGTTCAGCATCTTGCCCAGGGAAACTTCGGCATGCAGATGGGGAAGACTGGGATTGAACTGCCAACCGGCGTTCTTAACGTATCGCATTCACAAGGATGGAAGGGACAGAAGGGCGGACATACAGACGGATGGACAAGCAGAAAACATTATGCCTCCTCCCACTGGCTGTCGCCGACGTGAAGGCATGAAAACACAACATGTGCTGTATAACTCCATAACTCGTCTTGAAGTTTTCTTCAGTGTCACAGTAAAGTGATTCTCGTCAGTACATCCGTAGATCAGCGACAAACAGGGATTGCTAATGGCTAAGTACGCATGATTTAAACGGTGATGCCAATTTATGTAAACACATAAAGAGGTGAGGGGAGCGATGTCATGTTTTAACAACTCCTTGTGTTCAATCTATCAATATGATTCATTCTGTGGCTGATACACATATGCAACACTTGCCAATCAGTAAAAATGACATGAGTCAATTATGACTTCAGACAGCGACTGTCACTCAAACATAACGAGAGCAAATTGTTGTTTTGTTGTTTGATGTGGAGCTTTTTTCATCACCGTCCACAAATAGTCTTTATTTTCTCCAGCTTCCGTCATTTCCTTTGTGTATTGCTTTGTGAAGCATCACCCAGCACACACTTCAATCAGCCCTTTGTAGAAGTGATACTGTTCTAACTGCACTTCATTTTGTCACCGCTCCAGTGCCACTACAAGACCTACTTAGAATTCAGGTGGGGTACGGATTTGGGACACACATGATGAGGAAGTGAAGCTGAATGAAGAGCAGAACTGTTACATTTGTTTGCTGATGATAGTATCACACATATACCATCTTTACTTCATGAATAGATTTAACACATACAGTGGAATCATGTCATGTTAGAAAGACAGATGTTATGAGAGCAATTCAAAATAAATTATATGAAATGTTTTGTCAGGCGGACACTACAGCCGATGTATGCCTTTTAAAAATAAACCAGAATACTTACTTTACATGGAGTTTCAAAATCACATCAAAAACATACCTCTCCTGAGGAAATACTGCAAGAGGAGTCAGTAGCTCCTTTTGAATCAAAGCTTAAACCCTACATTTTCTTAGGTTGTTGTTTCTTTATTTTTTATTTTTTTTATGTATGTATTACTTGTGGGTGTTTTATATGTGGAACACTTTGTAACTACTTTGTAACTGTAACTGTGAAATATAGAATGAATTCTCTCATAGCGAGGATTGTCTTAATCACGAGTCTATGGCCAATAGACTGTCTCCATCTAGTGGATGTCGACTATACTGCACAACTACGTCCCATCACTCTTCAAGCTGTGGTGAATACCGTTGTTTCACGGCCCCTTGTGTCCTGCCCTTTGCCTCTCACACAATCTGTCACAACCTGCTGAGGACGATCTCATTCATTATTTCAGCCTTGAGACAATTAGGGATTAGCCTGATTATTCAGTAATTTTAAAACTGCTGTTATTAAAACATGACTAGCTGTTCTAAAGTAAGTGTAAATCAGAGCCCCGGAGGCTTTCTGCTGTGGCAGGAACACACCAACTCAGTATAAAAGAATTTAAATTAAAACAGAGCAGGGGAAGCCTGAGGCACCGTTATCCTAATTCTCGACATTCAAACACTAATTCATTCTGCTGAAGCCCTGCAACCTGCCACACGACACCGGCACACTGGCTGTAGACTATATATATCTTTAATTATCACCTATGTCCTTATAGCAGAGTGTGAATAATGAACTCGCCTCAAACAGAAACAGCCTACACTTATACCCATGTATGTTACTTGATATGTTCCTTTCAGGCAGCGAGAGAACACAAATGTTAAATCCTTCATCACGACCCTGAAGAACTAAAAGCAGCAGTGATGAGAGCAGCTACAAGGGAACTCGGGGATCGAAAAAGTTTGCACACACATGTGCTCTCTGAGAAAACCTCACAGTTATTCATACATGGAAAAGGGCGAGCGTGAGACATGAGCAGGGAAATTAAACAAGGGTGGTGAAGCAGAGTCCAGGAGCCGAGCTGCTTTTCCAACTCCAAAACACAAGCAGTCGAGATATTTTAGAGACACAGCAGATTGTCATCCAGTGGTGGCTGCTGCGCACGGGGTCTGACAGACCAAAGCCAAGGCAGCATGGATTTCTTTGTGTGTGTGTGAGAGAGAATCAACAGAAATTTGTTTCCAAGGCAAAGAGTCGCCTTGAAAATAACCTTAGAAAATAATATTGGTTTAGATCCGGTCATTAAATAGAAAATCAAGAATCATACATGTGTCAGTGTGTTTTTATATATTTCACACTTGGTGAAGAGCTTGGGCTCCAAACCCTTGAACTTGTTTTACTATGTTTCAAAATTTCCAGGCTTGAAATAAAATATGCTACTTGACATGTTAAATGAAACATATGCTCATATTCAGGTTTAAAATTTTAATTTGTTTTATTACTTGTAAAGCTTGACATGCTCTAATGTTGAGAAAACATCACTTTCCTCATGTCGACCTCCGCTCTCGCTGAGGAACAGTGTTTGTCCAGGTTGTTAAACTTTGCAGACCTTTTAGATCCCACTACAGCTCACGATCCATCCATCCAATTATTATCTATACTGTTTCTCCTATGAGGGTCGCGGGGGGGAGATGGAGCCAAGCCAGCTGATGTTGGGTGTAAGGCAGGCTACAACCTGGGCAGGTCAATGCAGGGCCTGTAAAACATTAGACGAAAAAAACCTTCATCCACACTTATATCAGTGTCATATGTCTCCTTTAGGAACAAGCTAAATGCTCAAGCAGCCAAAAATAGTGGATGGTTTTCACCATTTCTGATATTTGGACGATCTGCTCCTCCTTGGCCCACTCCCACTGGTGCCGTGTGCCCCGCGCTGGACTGTGAGGAGCAAACTTCTCTGCCGGCTGTAAGTGTGAAAGAATGTTTTTACCTTATCCATGGTTGTGGTGACTCTGGCCTTGCTCTTGTTGAAGACCCTGTTCAGGATGTTGTAAACCTGAAAACCAGTCAGCACTTGTGAGCTGGATGATAAGTGAGAATCACGCAGGGAATCAAAGCCACATTACTGTTCGTGTCCTGTTTGCACTACTTGTAAAAACCTGTCCAGGGGAAGTTACCTCATTATTGATGGAAACCCTGATGCTGAAGCTAAATCATGGTCTGGCACCGAAATCAAGACAAAAAAAAAACTGCTTAATGCCCTCGTCAAATTTGACCCTAAACTCATTGAAATTGAGAGAGCACATCGCAGAGCAAAGTACGATCCCAGCGGACGTCAGATCAATAGTGCTGAGGCTTCTGTGATTCAAGGACAAAGAGGACACTTTCAAACAAGCAAAGTGTCTGACGGCTACTAACTTTAAAACAAAAATCAATGAAAACTTCTGTGAAAGTGGATCTGCTGCCCCAACTCAATGTGAGAAAGGAATATTGCCTATTTAAAGTATAATAAGTTGGTTGTTCACCCTCCTCGCCATAACCAGAAAAGTTCCTGCTGCTTGTACATCGATTGTCATTTGTTTAGTTAGTCCACTTACATGTTTATACTATTTGAATTGATGACTTCTTACAACATTGATGAAGAGTTTCTGATTTATTCAACTTCAACTCTTTGATTTATGTAATGTCAATGTTGAATCAAGATATTTTAAAACCCGGGTTGATCACGAGTTACAATTATTTTGTCAGCTGTAGTTTAAATATAGTTTAAGTTCTAACATATTTCTTGCTTGTTTAGGCCACTTGAGGGCAGCATTACTACCTTCTTGTTTTATGCCAACAGTTGACTGTTTACACATCCAGCAGATAATTTAGCCTTGTGATGATCGAAAGTCCAACGTTCGCTGTTCTTCTTCTTTTATTGTCTCCACCGACTCCTGAGGGAAATACTTCAGCTTAACATCCAACCACTGTCTGTCATAGAGTGCTGAGAAAGTTAAGTACAGGGTTTTCTGGGGACAACAGCTGCTTGCTACGAGAACGGTGAGGATGAAGAAAAACAGATAAGTTGCCTGCTCGAAAAAAACAAATCAATAAAATGAAAGACAAAAAAATGCCCTGTTGAGCTCAAGGGAACTGGTAAGTAGACTAAGATTTGATCCCTCTTGGTTCAAAGGATACACTGCACATAAAGGTCGACAACATGTCTCCACTTCCTCCCACTATCCAGAGATCAAGTCAAAATACAGTAGCTCAGTAACGAACGATGCCGTTTTGCAAATTTGGAGCCAGAGTCTGCTCAGTGGAGATCATGGTGTGGAGTCGTGGTACCGAGGTCCAGCTGAAACACATGCTCGACCAATCGCAAGTCAGTCTCAGCTGTCAATCATGACATTTCACCCAATTTCTTATAGCTTCAAATAACCAATTGAAACCAAACTCACCAGAAAAACGAACAATTGAACAAACATCAGTGTGATAAGAACTAAAATTACAAAAAACATCTTCAGGAAAACATTTTTTGATGCATTTTACTTAATTTTTCTGTTTGGTTCAAGTCCCATCCTTTAACCTTGAGTAGGTGGGGTTTACTGCAGCAAGCCACTTTGCCTTTACTTTTGTAAGTAAACCCGCTTTTGTAAGTAATTTCCTAAATTGCTAAAATATAAATTGTTAAAGAATATAAATATTGATTTTAGCCAATTTAAATATTTAATGTAAAGTCACTGCTGGTAAGAAGTATTAATGGAATCAAGAGAAGCTTCACCAAAGTATACTGAGCAAACTCAGTCTACAGATTAAGTGTGTGATATGGTCAAAAGCCCTTAAAAGAGCCAGTAAATGAACTTTGAGTCGAGATGGTGTCGTCAACATGTCCGACATCTTGTTTTCTTCCTCCTCTGAACTAGTATTTTCTGATATATTTACAGCACAGTGAATCTCTTTCATGACCTCGTAAACAAACCCTCTCGCTGGCCTGGGATGACTCATCTGCTCTCTAGTGAGCTGCAGTTACAGCGCCGCACACTCCAGTGGGCAGCAGCACCACGCCACTTCACTGTCAAGGACACACTAATCCACTTTGCTCTCATTATGAGGCCACCATGAGAGCGGTGTGAAGGAAAGGCCAGTTTCATTGTGCCAAGAGACAGAAGCTAATTAAATCACAAGCTAACTGAGTTTTTGCGAAGGTTTACAACAGCTTCAGCTCGCGGAGCTCAGGGAATTCAAGAGGAACTCGAATCATTTCATAATGTTAAGGTCAGTTGTGCAACAGCATGAGTTTGGAGACAAATGATTTTCATCAGAAAGCCAGAGGCAGAAATGTAATTTTTCCATCTATGGAACAGGTTTTCTGTATGGACCTAAAAAGTCTAAAAAAGTTAATAGAGAAATCTGAATTTTAGGCATTAAAAACTCTTAAATGCGTTAAAATATTACACAGTAGGTATCGAATAGGTTTAAGTAGATTGTATTTATATCAAGGCTTATTCAACGCTCTATACAACTGAAGGTGGGAAAGTTTATGGAAACCTACAGTCTCTGCCCGTAGTTTATAACATGGTGTTTCCAGAGTTATTATCTACTTGGCTTAGTGGTAGGTGGAAGTAATTCTGGAACTCTGATATTCCTTCATATCTGTCGTAATTGATGTAGGTCTTAAATTCTATTCATTACGGTCTTCAAAAGCTGTTAAAAGTTTTAAAAGTTTAACTTGGAGCCTGCAAAGACCGTGAAGGAAGATCTCATTAATAGAAGCTTGATTGCATCATGGGAAATGTAGGTTTTAGCGTTTTTAGAACTTGCCTCATACTGGACTCTAACCTACAGGATACTGTTGCCTCTGTTGCTTTAATTTTGACGAAAGTTTTAGTTGATTACAGAAAATTTGTCTATAATTTTTTTCTAATCTATTAATTGTTGTTTGTTTCAAACTTCTCCAAAAGGAGGACATGTTGCTTCTCTCTGTTTTTAGCCTTGCATTGTAAATTGAACAGTTTTGAGATTGAACCACTAACTTTCTGGTTAAGGTATGACCCGCTCTACCTCCTGAGCCACAGCCGCCCAATCAAAATGACCAATCACAGCCCCAGTTTGGACTTTTGTAAAATCTCTCTGCTGTGATCCTGCAGACATTACAGTAATATAAAAATAGCTGGAATGGCCCTTTAAAAACGTATAACCATAATGATTTTACTCTCTTTTCATCCTCTCGTGCACATTTGTGTTGTAGTAACTGCAGATGACCATAAGGTGGCAGCATTGATGTAGCAAATACTGAATCCATCTGCATCACTTTGTCTATCTCGAGTCAAAGTCCCATGAGGGGAAGCAGATACTCAGATAAGGTGCAGGAGAATCTTCTGACCGAGTTCATGTTTGATCTGTTTTTATTTTTAAATTTAAAACAGATAAAACATATTTTGTAATTAAAAACATTAAAATATTTTTACACAACAACCTTTTCTAGGGAGTGTTTTCAGTGAATCACGCATTGGCAAACGCAAATGAACATGACAATTTGCAGAGCTGGATGGACCAGACCACAATGTGAGCATCCTCTACCCCATTCAATAGCATGGACCTCTTTGTTAAAGAAAATCTGGGAGAGTTTACATTAAACTAAAAACGGACATGTTTCATTTTTTTATTTATTACAAAATAGCCACCAGAACTAGGATAACAACATTAGAGGTCATGAACTCTAATAGCTGCCTGTCATTGGCTGGTTGTGTGTTTACATAAGGTGTGGTGGGTACAATGCTGAGGAAACAGAACAGGCCAGTGGGCACAGATGACATTGCAGTTACGCTGACGTCACACAGTGCATGCATGTGTGTGTGTGTGTGTGTGTGTGTCTGTGCGTACATATGTGTTAGTGTGTACGTAGATGTGGAGAATTGAAAAAAACTTTTTGCATAGAGTCTGTTGCAACAGTGGCCATCAAGACTATAATGTCATCCTCTCAGCCAGAGGTGTCATGAAACTGTTGTGTACACACACGCACACAAACTAATAATGAGAATTTTTAGATACTCAAATGTGACGCACAGATGAGACACAGTTGTACTGCCTGTAGGCTGTAGCCAGTAATTAACCAAGGTATGTGTGTGCACCTCTGGATATGTTATCACTAATTTTAGACGTCCCTGTGCGGTAAGGTGGTTTATTTTAGCCTAATAGGCAGCGGGTGACATTTCAAAAGGTTGAGATAGTAGGCAGGAGGTCCGACTGGAACCCCTGGAAAATATTAACTAGCGCAATGGATGGGAACTTCATATCAACTTGTTTTACTTTTCACTGACACTACTCCACAAAATAAGGAGGAAAAAAAGGAAAAGGAAAGATGACACACCTCTTGCTATTTCTGTGGTTTTGCTCACCTACAAATGTATACAAATAAAAACAAACTGTGTTCAGAGGGAGAGGATGATGAAAGCGAGGAGACAGACGGGGAGAAGATGAAGTGTGGATAAGAAAAGGTACCACACTGTTCTTATTGGGCCTCACACTGAGCCCTCCTGCTGCGAGAGTGACTGTGTGTGCCACTGAGATAAGAGTATGACTCATGCATATACCTCCACATAGCGAAAGGTAACAAAACTAGCACTGCTGAAATTAGAATTCAATGTTCTGACCATTTACGTGCTCATTAAGCTGCGGTTTACAAAACTTTACATCTGTGCATTTTATTTCTGTTCCTCTGAAGCTTTGCTCCATTTCTGCAGGAGTTGAATGTTATCTCCACTCAGATGCTGAAGAAAAGCAGGACATGGCACAGATGAAAAAAGCCCTCATTCCTTCACTTGTTCCACCATCACCTTCTTCTATTTTCCACCTACTTTTTTCTTTTCATTTTCACTCTGCCACTCCAGTGTACCCATCTCAGCCCATCTTGTCCTCCTCTCATTCACTAATCCCCCTCTCTCCTACCTTTACTGGTGCCTTTTGTTCGTTTTTTTTCCTCTTTACTTTTCCTGCAGTTATCGGCACCGTGTTCCAGCCGGGAGAACAGTGTGTTCAAGCAGCATTTTGAGGAGTGTTTGGTGTGATGGTTGAGCGAGTGCTGTCACTGAGGCTGAGCTATTACTGCACATATACTATCTTTAGATTGAATCTACCACTGAAACAATACGCACCATAAGTAGATTCATCACAAGACAATTTAATTACAATCATACTCTACTATTTTTGATTGTTAGGTTATTGAATGAATCATCTTTGGCTCTTGGAAAATTGAGAGAAAAATCATCTATATTGTGAAAATATATGATATATTAGTGTAAGCTGATGAGACCTCTATTACAATGGGTGTTTATGTGCCTGCAATGTGCTTCCAGTCTCATTCCAGGTCATTCACCCTCTCTCTCCTTATGCGTCTGTTTGTATCTCTAAGAAAAACAACTATGTCAGTCTGGTGGGAGGTCACAAAAAAAAAAAAAAATCATTTCTGAGAAAGGCTCTATCTATTTAAGCCAAAACAAACCATGTAAAGTCTATGACGCAGTGTTTCACAACCCCGCCCTCACTCACACTGCTGACTAAAAGAGGAAGGTTAGCCTGTGTTTAATGGATTGTCTGTACAAGAGTGCAACACCATGAATGTCTTCGAGGAGAGACGATGTGAAAATTGTGCATCATTGTTCCTATTTGAGCAAATAAGATGTGGCTGATTTACGTGTATGGAAACATTTTAATATTCCCAGTGAGCGTTGAATGAAAAACTTTCTTAAACTGATACTCCAACCATATCGAGGACCAAAGCTGCCAACATTTAAAATAAATAAATGACGCAATATCTACTACTTCCATAAACGTACGTCTGTCTGTATTTGGAACACATATCTCGCTAACCGTTCATCTTATGGACTTCATATGTAGCATGTTTAATCTTGTTCATGGGACGTGCAGTGCCGAGTTTGGTGCGATTTGGACATGTGATATGTTCAATATTATTATAAATCAAATCAGTCATTGGTTGGATTATTTCATTATTTTGATCTCATCATATTGGACTGACAGACAGTCACAGGTGTAACGGGTGCTGATCTCCGTCATGGCAACAACATTAATTTAATAACTTCCTCTTTAGCAATTATTCTTCAAAGTAAATCAACAACATTCGTTTTGTAGCTGCAATGCTTTATATTGAGCTGAATTACAGGGCTTTTATTTTAAAAGGTTATGAACTTGGGTCTGAAGATTGTGTCCATTACTTCACAGACTGAAATAGCCGACATGCAATATATCAAAAAATAACAGTTCAGTAAATCATGCAAGCTTTGAGTACATGTAAAGTCAATAAAAATATTGACTATAATCATCTTCATTGTAGATAAACCAGGTAGCATAAACACAAAGTTTTCTTACTTCACTCTAAAACTTAGACTGTTTATAAAAAGCTCAGCACACAACTTCCAACACAAAAACAATACGAAGTGACAGTATATTGTAGAACATTTTGAGGAGGACTCACTAATGACAAGGAATAATTTTGAAGTAGCTCCAGAGCATTAAAGGGATAGTTCACCCAAAAATGAAAATTACTCATTATCTACTCACCACTACGCCGATGGAGGGGTGGGGGAAATGTTGGAGTCCACAAAACAATTTTGGAGTTTCAGGGGTAAACAGTGTTTCAGTCGAATCCAGTTCAATTGAGGTAAATGGTGACCACTTCTTCAAACAGAAAAAAACTGAAACAAACATAACATGCCTCCATACTGCTCCTGAAAAAAATAATCCTGCTACAAAAATAAATAAATGAGTAAATACATTCATTTTCTTATTTATTTATTCTTAATTTTAGCAGGTTTGGTCCCCCATACAACCCAACAATGAACAAAACTGCAGGTAGTCTCTTGGATGGTGGTGAACATACATTGGACATAAATGTGGTACAGTCGCATCCACATTTAGGTCAAAAAATCATCCTTCAGTTTGAGGAATTTTGTCTCTGGAGAAATCGCCATGTGCGATTTTGAGTAGAGAGGAAAAGAAATATGATGTGTTAGCTTTTACTTGACTTACATAGCAAAGCTGGCGCATGCCTTTTCTCTGCCCATCTCTGTAGCAGACAACCAGGCTCCAACCATCCATCTCTTCCTCAGCTCATAAAGCCGCTCTACATACAACGTATAACATGAATGCAAAGAAGAGAAGAAAAGCAGGAAGCTTTGTAATAGGATTACTGAGTCTTAGAGCAGCCATTACTTTATCACAAATGGTTCTTACAGCTCACATTTTACTCACCTTCAGCCAAAGCAGGTACAGCAGAAGTTAAAGCTCTGCGAAGGACTAATTGTGCTTTTGAGCAAAGAAACCAGGGAGGATTGAAATAGCCCGAGCAGAGTGAGTGGTGTGAAAGAAAGGAGACAGGAGAGTAAGTTCACAGGATGTGGAGGCGACAGAGGAAAAGACAGCGAGATGAATTGAAGTGAAGCCTCACTATCAAGAGGCAAATATGGATGTAGCAATGCCAAGTCTCTTTAAACCAGATCAAACAAGACATTAGCGTCAACTTTCAGGCTTGTTCAATAATCCTTTAAAGGGCTGCTCTCTGCACGCTGAGCAGCAGCCACACGCTACAGTTGGCTATCGATTGCAAATCTCTTCTCTCTGGAGTAACTCGTATTTCAGTATCTTATTTGTTTATTTTGATGTCGAATCACTAATAAAACACATGTACCCTGGCATGGCGTCCAACCAGTTGTCATTACTAAAGTCAATCTTGTGCAAAACATTATTATTAAAGCATTGAAATGTCCATGTCCATCAGTGGCGCCCCCTGTAACAGTTAGACGCATGTGTGTAATGGGTAACTTGTAGTTGTAGACAGCATCGGTGCTGATCAAGTTCACATTCAAAATAACAGTGGACTGCCTGTACACTAAGCCACCCACCCTTTAGTTACTATTGCTATGCTTTTTCACACAGTAGTTTTTGAAAGTGTTTCAAACTTCACACAGATGTGACGAAAACAAACAGAAACACAGGCCTCTCATCAGTTGTAGCTAGTATAACTTGTGATGGGGCTAAAACTCTTTGAGTTGGTTCCATTTTCAGCTTTCAACTTTTTGGCTGGTTTATTTTTAAATTGAAGAGCCTGTTAAAACATCTCATATTACAAACAGTGCTATGTTTACAAATATGATCTTGTTCTAAATGACTGAAGTTAAAGCTACATACTGCACTTAACAGCAAATGATATATGAAAAGGTGTTTGTGTATTGCAGTTTACAGCTTCTTAGTGTCATAGCACAGTATAAAGAAGAAACATGTTAATTTTATTAAACAAACCTTGGGGGATTTGGATGTTTCCTACAGAAAATGTATACTTAAATGTTTGCATTTCCAAATGCTACACATTATTTTTTCTTAAGAAAAGACAGTGGATGAGGAACACATCCATACACACATATGCCCTGTGTGTAAGTGGTCCTTGACCTCCGGCATACCCTTGAAGCCTTGACATGTTGATTAGATTGAAAACTTCAATTGCATAAAAGTACACATCAATGGCAGATACTTGCTTAGAAACTGAAATCACCTTCCATAATAATTTCAGAGTTTAAAACCACACTAGCAATACAGTCATTACATTCAGTTAAAGTAGCTATTGTGGTTTGGAGGGAGGTTGGTAGAGCCACAGAACATATTCGCTTTGAATAATTAAATTTAAAAAACCAAAGCCTCAAAGCATTTCAAATTATTTCTGAAAACAATTTTACCACGTCCCTGAGAAACAGTTGCAGACTCCTGTTATTAACTGACATACAGGTGCCTTGGTTTCCACGGTGGATGCTCCCATCCCACATAATTATTTTCCAACATTAATGTGACTCTCCTTAGCAGTATAATCAGCTAATGACAGGCTTTGTTAAATAATGCCATGTTTCTATTGTGGTTAGCAAACTAGCCTGTTGGCCATGTTAATATTTTACAGCTTATGTAAGAGCAGGTACGTGCGCCGTTTAATCCATTATTTACAATTTAGCTGTTTTTGTTTTGAACAAGCTATGATTTGGACAACCCCTGTTCGAAGGTGAGATTTAGCGAATGATCAATGAACACAGCACAGCTTTGAAGGTATATTTACAATTATGTTATTGATAGTTAAAAAAAACAGATACAAAGTGTGTTTAGCTGACTTTATTCTTATTCACATTTAAAAGATTCTCGTGGCAGCACATTCTTCCACCATAGGTGCAAAACATCCAGTCCCGCAGAAAAAAAAAAAATCTCATAAGACCATAATTTTAAAACTAAATCTCGGATAAAAACCCACATGAGGGTAAGACAGCAGAAAAAATATCAAAAAGCAGCATTTAAAACTTTTTTTTGGGTGGTGGGGTTGATGTGCTTTGTGTGCGTGTGCTGTTTCAGAGCAGGCACATTAACAGTCGAAGACAAAGCTTCACCTTCAGGTCAATCTCCATCAGCGTTACAGAGCCGACAACAGCAGATGTGGTCCTTCGAGTTTGACAAACATGATGGAGGGTTCAAATCAAACTGGAGTGAATGTCGGAGCGACAGAGAGACGAAGAGAGAGAAGCTGGCAGAGGAGGAGGGATTCAAAATGTTTTTTTAGCCTGTAGGTGGGAACTGCCTACTTGTCACCGAGTTGTCTACTTAGTACACAAAGTGTGGGCTTTGTTTCTATACACTCGTGACACACTGTACATGTGTAAGCAGTGTGCGCTACACAGTTAACAAGCCAACAGAAGACAGAGCTGCTTGCTCTCTCTCCCTCTCTCTCTCCTGGCTTAAATGAACTGTTGCATCTCCACAGAGCCTGCTGTGTTCCTGGAAATATACATACCAACATGTTTCTGAGGAAGCTTCCATATACTGTCACCCAAAATCACAGCATAGAAGGCCTGTCTGACTGAGAACATGCATATGTATAAATATACATATATGCTTAGCAGTAAATGAATTACAATAATCTCTTTTAATCTCTCTCTTCAACCGTCCAGGAGAAAAACAGCAGTCGAAAGCAACAAAATCAGAAAGAAAAACAGAAAGAAGCTAAAAACCAGGAGATAAAAAAAAACATCCTAAATGGAAAATCCCCAGCTCGTGTAAACAGAACCCCATCGCAGCGCCGTCTTCACCACCTGTTCCTAGTCAGAGTCGTAGTCCACATCCTCAGCAGATGTCTGATGGTTATGACTAACCTCCTCAGTTTGGAGGCTGGTTACAACAACAAATGGGGTTCAGGTTTCTTCCCACCTGTGCATATGTCTGCATCTGTCTGAATACGTGTGTGGTCACTGGTACTGGAGGTAGTTCTTTAGAGTCTGTGGCAGTGGGAGTGTGTCGATGTGATGTATGCGCTCTCTGCCCAGAGTCAGTCGAGCTACTCGTCTGCACAAGTCCATGAGGGGCAGGGGCTCCGCTGTGAAGGACGAGAGAGACGAGACAAAAGGTTAGTTTACAACCAATGAGCACAAGCACATCACCAACACTGAGATGAATGTAGTACAATACAAGTTGCAGGGGAGTATTCTAGGATTAGAATTAAGAGGCAGCAGATCAATTTCTTCACTGTAGATAATATCAATGTTTATAAAACTGAAAATACAATTCCCCTAAAACGCCTGAATCGGCCACTGACATAAAAACTATTTCTCCCCCACTCAACTAAACAAACACTGACAGTAAGGGCACTACTTCTCCATCCATGATTATTCTGACAGTCTCATAATACTTGTACAGGTCCCTAAGTAGATGATAAACAGGTTTTTGTGGTTTCTATACATGGACTTATTGCTTGTAGTTACTGTGGCTGAAGGTCAATGACCTTGTAAACCAAACATGGTAAAAAAAAGTGTATCAACATAATGTACGATTTCCTTTTACAGCTGTATATTTAATTCACTGCAACTATAATTAAACTGCAATCACATGCTTCCATTCTCACGTTAATGGCAGGGGGCTAGAGGTTCAGCAGCTGATAACAATATTAAAATATTCACACCGCTCAGACATGTCATCAGTGTGTGCCAGTGGAACGTGACATTTTCCGTCCCGCCAATTTTTGGAGGCAATTGTTGTCTACGTATGTCAGACAGACACTCTTAACTGCTGCCCCTCTATAGATGTCAAGCTGCTCCACCTGGAAGCACCATCTGGTGAAGCAGAACTCCTGCTGCTGACAGTCTATTTAGAGAACGGGCATGCAAACATTATACACACGCTAATTGACAGGCTGCAGATTGAAAAAGGGATATTTGTTTTAGTTTCCATGGAGTAGCCTGACCACAACATTCAAAAGACGGCAATCGCACAAACATGCAGACTTGATGCAATGATTTATTGATCAAACTTACATTTTAACAGTTTCTTTGCTAGGCAAACGCCTTGACATGACTGGATCAATAAATCATAGCATCAAGGCTATAAGTGGGATATTGCCGGCAGTCAGCTCCTCATCAACAATGGTCCCATGTGCTATAATCTTTTTAATCACCACTTTAATTCGTTTTCCCCCCATCTTTATTCAAGAGCATGGTCTTATTGCTTTCACGTTGTAATGCTTTGACTCAAAACCCAGTTCTCCCACTCAAAAACCTCTTGCCTGTGCTTATGTTTGCTCTGCTTGTGCTCAAACTGTGCACTTGCATGAGGAGAAGAGCTGAAGCGCAGGAAATCATATAATCAACAAAATATCTGAAAAACTAAGCACTAGCAGGGGTTATTTGAGGGTGAGAGCAGGGTTTTGGGTGAAAGCAATTTCAAATCCTGAACATGAAATCAATAAGTCGCGCTCTCAAACTGAAAGACCATGCTCTTGAATAAAGATGGGGAAAAAAACCAAGACTACAACATTGAAAAGACAGCAAGCACACAAACATGCAGTCTAGATGCTGTAATTTATTGATCAAACCAACGGTTTAACATTTTTTTCTGGGCAAATGCCTTGAAATAATTGTTTAATAAATTATAAAATCAAGGCCACTAGTGGGATTTTGGCTGCCGTCAGCTCTTTCAACAATGGTGTGAATCCCTTGTGCAACAGAGTCTTTTTAATCACTTTTTTAATATTTCATTATGTTTTTTATGATTCAGTTATTTTGCTTGTGATTGCGACCAGAGTATTTTGCATTTTCTCCTGCAGAAATGAGGGGTTGTTAAAAAACACTCAACACACCTTACATTTATATGTACAGACAAGCACACCAAGCCAAACAAGCCCCCTCTGTGACTGAGTCATTTCACTCCGCAGTCTATGAAAAGTGTACCACATTATCACAAACCAAGACCCCCTCCAAATAAATGTGAAGCAACTACGCAACGTCTAGGCTCAAGTGTGCTCATGGAACCAGAGCAGACGGAGCCTCCCCAGAGGCCTCAGGCATTCCTCTGGGCATGAACTGCTGCCCCGGTGGCTACGTGACTGCTGAATGCTGAACATGCAAACAAGGCTACAAGGAAACATGAGCTTGTCTGGAGTGAGGACTGGACAAGAATCAGATAAACATCTCAGCTTACACGAAGATGCTAATTAAAAGCAGATCAGCACAGAAATCTTCATTAATGTCTCAGTTGGGATCAATGAGGATTACCTTTCTAGTGATAGATTTCTTTTAAGAAAATCTTTCCTCACTGACTTCCTCCTCTGTGGTCTGGAAGGTGACCTTTGAAACAACGGTGAGGGGGAAACAATGAAAACTGCAGGTGAACAGCAGCGGATGGGGCAGAGAAGAGAGCCACTATCTGGATTTATTTGACTGTGTGCTTAATGAAAAGCCTTTGTAGGAGCACCGTGGGGACATGTAGCTGATTGTAGATTCATTTGTAGTTACATCAACGCGCGAAGAGCCTAAACCAGAAAGACATGAATGAACTCAGACGGTTGATTAGAGACAATGTGCTGTGACGTGTGCAATGACACTGTACAGCTGATAATTCTTCACAGCAGCAAGAGAAGGGCCAACACATCACATCCCCCCAACAGTGTATCAGCCTCTGTGTGCAAAGGCAGTTTCATTCTTGAAACCATTAGCTTACAAAACTACTGAAGCTGGTCATACGGCTGTACACGCACACACGGTGCACTGTACATGGAGCCTCTCTGGTGTGAAGGAACTCCCAAAGATGGATGTATTTTCTGTTTTGACTTGACAGCACCTATCAATCAGTCCACCCTCATATCACTTGCTCATCAACGCGGCCCCCGCATTTATGTAGTTTCCATAGTAACCAGCTCGTGTCACTGCACTGGGAGCGTAGTCACAGATGCACACATTACATGCATTGTATGTGTCCAGAAGTGCTGCCTGGGTTTTTGCCAATTTAAACTGTCAAACAAATGCTGGCATTTAGTCGAAAGAAAACAACAAAAAAAAGACTTTTCACAGAAGATCCCCAAAACAAGGAGACAGCTGTACATCCAACCAGATTACAGAGAAAATAACAACTGGAGTTAGAAGAGGATTCACCAGTCAATCAGTCAGCCTTCTGCAGAAATAAATATATTTACTGTACATTTAATTCCACCCACATCTATATGATACTTGTTTTCTCCTCCAGTGCTGAACCTCTGGCTGTCATCAGTACCAGGAACAAGGTAATAATCAGCTGCCTGGTCCAAGTGCAACACTTTCATTATGTTCAGAGTGACACATGATTGCTGGCACTAACAAGATGAAACTCACCAGAGACTGTAGCATCACGCTCTGACAGTGATCTCCTAAGAAAGGTGATGCTGTGATTTTACAAACTTCCTGACAACCAGCCAATACCTGCAAGCACAGACTGGTCTCCATGGTAAGGGTTGCCCAGGGCGACAAGTGGTCCTGTCAAGGAAGTACTCACTGTCCATCAACCAGTACTGCAGACAAACACTGCTAAGTGCCTATGCTGTGCTTAATACAAAAAAATACAGACTAGTTCTGTCTAGATGAGATCAAAATACGTAAGCAATTTATTAAGACCTTTTATGTGGCTCTTCTACCCGTCAAAGAAATGTAGTAATCTACTAATTCCAATATGCATAGTGCCGTGTCGAATTTGTTGCAATTTGGACACCCAATATATAAAATTTTAATAAGGAGTAAACACACATAAGAACAGTGCTCTGTAGCAGCAGTGGCGATCACTCATCTACATAAGTGACCATGTAGATGACAACAGCATGTTCACGACATTAACAGATTCTCCAGTTTGGGGTTCTGCGTACCAAGTTGAGCTTCTGAAACTTGAATAAATAGGTGACCTGCTCATTATGCAGCAGCTGCTACACCGCTCGACTACTGCACTTTTACAGTTTCAGGAAGAAAGCTGCAACCAACGTTACCACAGGCCAAGTATACAGTCCATTCTAAACAGAGGTTTACAATGGGTACTGCACTAGTTTACAAAAATACAATAACTTCTCTTAAGGCAACCTAAAATAATATACCATTAATAGCAATTCAAATGTTGGTGTTTGTGTTAATACAAGTTGATAAAGTTCTTAAGAGATATTCCTGCACTAACTTGATATACATAACTTACATACTGTTTACGTTATATGTACTTTCAAGTCTATATACTGTTGCAGAGAAACCAAAGCCTATGAAAAGCAGCCTGCATGTCACATCAAAAACCTGAATGACTGAAAATGAATAGGCAGGTTAAATAATTAATTCATACTCATTAGCTTGCAAGTTTTTGCTAATATTCTTCATCTCCATTTAATCCATCATGTGACTTTTCTCCATTCTCCCTTTCTTTTCTAGCACTCACCTTTTTTAATGGCCCCAAAACTATTTTCTGACAGACATATGAAAGCGTAAAGAGAGGATAGAGTGTAGTTAAAGACAGCTGAGCGCCTGGCAGTGCGCACACCTACCTGACACTTAATCGAGAACAAAGTGAGGGAAGAGGAGGGGTGGAGTTCTGGGATGGCGGCGCGTCAGTTAGTCTGCCCTCACTGAGGTGAGATGGTTTATGGGCAGCAGGCAACAATGAATCTGTGAGGGTATGTGAGCACTGCATAGACGTCAGTTCACCATGTGACATCACGGCCCAGTTATGTCCTACTCAGAGTAAGTGGTAAGACGTGTCTATCTTTCTGGCACGAGTTGCAGTAAACTCCACCTCCCCGCTCTAAGTTCCTTTCATTACACACAATGTATCCAAGTCACACGCAAGGGCTGCAGACTCCCAGCCATCAATATCTAATAGATTAGCATAAAATTGGTGGGCTGTCTGACCTAGTTCTTGAGATGACAAGTGTATGTGTCTACATATACACCCCTAAGGCACAGACACACCTCCAGTGCCAATATGTTGTTCACTGACAGGTCAGAACAGAAAAAATGGGGAGGAGATGAATGTATTTCAGGATGGACAGAATTAGATAAATGATGTATGAGAAAAAAGAAAATTGGAGCAGAACGATGAGGTGAGCAGGAGACAGGACGCATCAGAGCACATCGTCAGCATGCAACTTAATTCAAAGATGCAGGTTTTCTGATTGAATCATTCTCACAGTGAAGGTCGACTGAATTGATCAGATTTTCTTCCAGCGAGAATATTAATATCAGTGAATATCTGACTTTTGTTACCTTACACCTGCTATTTAAGTTCCAGAAAGAGGCACAGATTGACCACAATTTGGTATTTGCTGCATGATGCCTTCTCCCAGTAGTACTACCTAAAATTAGGCTTACTACTCAGTCACACAAACACACTTGCAAGGATGACGAGATGCAAATATCGGAATATATTCAGTCTAGCAGTGAATAACACCATCTGATGTAGTTTGGTGCAAGATCCAGCAAAGGCTACTCACTATAACCTTGACCTAGTGCCTGCCCTAAGCCCTTTTCAGACATGAAATTCAGAAGATGTCCGCAGAATTGGGTCCGGTCCAGAGGTCACCTTTCACACAAAAGGGAGATTCTCTGCTCAGACGGGTTCACAACAACACAGAAAACTTCGAAGGATTCAGGTTGGGGGCATTCCCAACAGAGGCATTGGCAATTATCACACATTTTTCATTATTGTCGGTGTCTTGTACGTGTATGGCACCGTTTGTTTTGTTTAATCGCGGGGACATTCGCATATTCGATCGTGTGTTACAACAAAATATCAACGTGCCCACTCTCTCTACTGCCCACTCAGTTGGCTCTTTCTGACATTCTGCTGACTTTTTACTAGACAGAAACTCCACAGAAAGTCCAGAGGCTTTTACTCAGCTCTCACATACAGCCCATCGAGGGAATGTCCGGAGGCAGCTACATTGACATATCAATAAATTAAGCCAGTAATGGTAAGTTGTTTCGCTACGGAAATGAAGGATCTTTGTAAGCAAGGCTGTCCTGAACAGACAATCACAACACCAAAGCATTTGAGAAGCTATGAGTGGAAGTGTTTTGTGTTCTACCCGGACAGCAAAGTAACGAAGAAAGTCGACAATAAGTTTGCTGGCTTTGCACAAGGCAGTTGGAAAACTCTTCAGTGACAACAAGTCACCTATTAGCTTTCCACCCAAGTGAAGCACCTAAAGAGATACCACCGACGTGCTCAACCTCATCTGACTCCCTGTAGAGGGGCATGAACAAATTGTGAGTCATGTCAAATTTGTAGGAACTGTGTAGAAAGTGACAGTGAAACTTCCTTGTTTTTCCAACAACAACCAATACTTCGCTCCAAGCTGTTTTCCATTCCTATTCCCTTTAGTCATTGGACAGTAAAAACACACAAATTAGATGGTTTTGGACTCTGGAACAAAATGTGCCAGAAGGACTTTGTTTACACAGCAACATAATACAGAGAATAAATTCAAGAAGGCTAAAATATAAATCACAAGTAGGAAAAGGGTACAATCATACCAAAAACATACAAGGATTTGTTCAATCACTGTTCGTGGACAACTGCTGATTTTAATCACCTCAGCTCCAAATCCAAAACCATTTGCCTAGAGGTTCAACAGGGTCAGTGTTAGTACATCAACACAGATGAAATTCTGACAGGAAACGGATACATCACCCTCATCCCCACACACCAGACAGCTCTCATTGAATATGAACAGTCTGAATGCGGGGCAGAACTTTCTATAGACAGAACGAAACATTGAAATAACCGATGTAAACGTGCAGACTGACTGTGTATTGATCAATAGATCAATCTGTCCCGTCTGTCCTGCAATTGTCAGACGTGTCACTATAATAATGTTGGTTGATAATGGTTACATGTTAATATACTAAAGTTACTTGATATTGTTTGTCACTGTAATAACGTTGGTTGGCTGATGACGTAGAGAGTGGAGCCCCAATTCCTAGGGGAAGATTTTCTACCCATACCCCTTGTGGCTCCGTTTTGAGGGGGACACTCCCAGTGAAGGGCAATTCATATCTAGGGGTGGGGCCAAGGGAGAGGAATTGGCCCAACATTCATTAACTGAAACTTGATTTCATATTAAGTCCAATGACATCACAATTTATTTTGCACTTACCTACTGTTGTGTAAGAAACAGTGGCTATGTACCAGTTAATAGGAGAACAAACTCACTGAGCATGCTCACAATGGGCCTCATTCACCAATATCTTCTAAAGAAGTTTACTGTGTTCCTATATCGATGAATACCAGGTATTTGTAAGGTGAAAGCGTGTGCCAGTTTTTCCTAATTAGCATATGCCCCGCCAATGCCCATAAAATGCTGTGTGCACACAGAGAAATCACAGAAACTGAAAAGAACATTGAAGAAGCCCGGACTGATTGAACAAAAATCTAAAAACTGGGCTGCACCGGACTCAAACTGTACAAAAAATATTATATTTTGTAGAGTCAGCAATGGACATAAAATACCACAAAAACAATACATGGAATACAGTTACACATTCAGTGAAAGCTGTATCAAGAAAAAGACGCATAATTCAAGTAAAGAAAATGGTTTGATCTCAGATTTGAAGTCATAATAAATATTATCAAAAACAGAAGAGAGAGAGGGAAAAGGAAAGTGTACAGAGTTATTTGAGCTGGAGCTGCACATCATTGGAGACACAGCAATGCAGGTGAACCCTCAGCTGAGCATTTGTGGATACTGGACCTGAGCCTGATGGGACCCATCGGGACTGGACATACTGGGCCAGGTTCGGACAAACTATTTTGAATCATATTTAGGTTCAAGTCCTTCTCGGTGTGCACAAGGGAAGCACTGCCTCCACAGACCTGGGTGCAGTGCTCCCTTTGTGGTGTGTTGGTGGTGTGTCAGAATATTCGTAAAAACTGTGGAAAAGTGGTTTTAAGAAGAAATTTCTTAACTTAACGAATGAGGCCCATTATTCTTTTCTGGTATTTGACGGATTAATGATGTAGACTTTATCACCACATAGTGGCCTAGCATGCTTGTTTGAGAATTTGTATTCATTATTGTCTGGATGGAGATATTTTGTAAACCTATACCTATACCTAAAAAGTATCCACAGACAAGGGCTTACAGTCACAATGACAACGATAGGATTGGGGAGATCCTCACTAAATGTGCACATATCTCTCATGTTCCAACCCATTCACTCATAATAACTGGTGTAACAACAATGTATAAAACTAAGTACGTAAGAATGCTAAAATAAAATGAGATGCGTGTCCTTGACTGTATTGCCCTAGTGAATGCTGGGAGGTTTCATATGCAGTCAACACTAACACTGACCTGAGGATTAATTATGGTTTTGACTAAGCATTGACATTGCCTTTATTTCCAAACAAGAGCACACAATTAACAAATAAACCCTGTAAATGTGTTTGTACCAAATTAGCCAGATGATCATCATATGTAATGGTTTTTGCTACTAAGATGTATTGACATGTGTTGAACTAGTGCATCATGTTCTTTCTAGCAAGCCAAACACCGGCTTAGTCTTATTGCAAGACCTTGAGTAAAGCAGTGCAGCAGTTTAACCATAAAGATGCTTTCATACATAACATTAGCTATCATTTAGCTGACGCTTTTATCCAAAGCATCTTCGAATTAGTGCATTCAACCATGAGGGTACAAACCCAGAACAGCAAGAATCACAGATACGCACTGAACTCTACAGGTCCTCCTTGGCTGCTGTCCACCAGCAAGCACACATAAAAGACATCCATTTGCATAGGGCAAGCCCTTGGCTGACAAACTACTGAGCAAGCTGCCTGGTCAACAATTAACCACCCACCCACCAAAAAGTCTGCTTAACTGTTTCCACAGCAACTGCCACCACAACTCAATGTGTAAACACTGGAAGAAAAGGATTAGTGTTGAAAAGGAAGAGGAGGAAAAGGAGAGAGACAGTAGAAAGGAGAGCAGGACGGGGGGAGGAGGAGGAGATTATACACAATAAGAGCTGGAGTCAAATAAGGTTCATTTGCAAGAATGGAGAGCAGTGATGTCAGTAGTGTGTGAAACCCTTCCTCTGCTCCGTCTCGTTCACGTGTAAATTAGTTTGGCTCAGCTTGTTGCCACTAGGCTGGCAGAGGCCACTGTGGTGACATGAAACTTGTGGTGAAGAGAAAAGGACTGTTTTTCAAAGAATAGAAGGAGGACGACAAGATCCAGCAGACATTGGTAAGTGAGAGGTTTGAAAACAAATAACGTATCTGCAGAGTTGGCCTCCAAGTGTCTCTGGGACTTAAAGCCACAGGATTTGAAATGAAATGCAGGAAAGATACGAAAAATGCATTAATAAAGGATATTAAGGGACGATACAGAGAAGACTAGTTTGAGTAGACTTATCTCTTCTTGCTTCCCAGGATGTACAATGTGGAGAATAAATGAGCACAATTAAAAGTGAGATGTAGGAACTACAAGATAAACCACAAACCCACAAAATGTACAAAGTGAATCCTTAGTTACAATAAGGAGTAACAAAAGCAAGATGTTGGAATAGGGGAGCACTATCATCTGCGAGCACATTTTGATGTGATTTTATATGGAGAAGAGCTGTAGACCTGATATCACAGTGATCTCATTTACATTCTGACTGAACACAAGCCTCAAATCTCTCCGAGATATCATTTACATTGTTTTTACTAGGTTTGTGTGCGTGAGTGGATAAAAGGGAATCTGACTCATGTTTATCTATCATCCTTTCTGTCTCTTCTCTCTCTCACAACCCATCTTTCCCTCTGTTTTTGCTCACATTTACGGATCTGACCAACTTCAAACATGGCAGGTTATAACACAGGAGGAAAGGAAATGTAGTGTCGACTGGAGTTGTTTGGATGAGCAGTTCTTGAGAAAATAAAAAATTATGCTCATTATTGCTCACCACGGCCCATTCAAGCTTTACCAAAGTTCACACTCATCTATATCAGTCCGGATTTGTTCCATCAAGATCCACAAATTATTCCTTTTAAAGTCAGAGAAAATGTCAATGTCAAAGAAATATTTTTTTTCTGGATCTCCCCCCTGATCCAGATTTAATGGGTTCATCCTGGTCCCATAGTGCATCCTTCCACCAAGTTTCATGGTAATCAGCCCAGTAGTTTTTACATAATCTTGCTTAAAAACAAACAAACAATTACAATCAAATAAAAAACAAACAAATGGACAGGGGTGGAAATAATAAAAATAATAACCTTGTTGATGGAAGTTAAAATCTGCACTAGAAAAGAGCATCTCGTCTTGGGAGTTTGTAATTAGAATCCGTTAACCCTTACATTACCCCCGTTTTTGTAACAATGCCACACACCAACAAGATGCTGTTAAACTCTGAGTTTCAAAACATTGTGTTTCTGAAGAGCCAGATCTCTAGGAGTTCGGGTTGGGCAATCGGACAAATATATAGTCAATTGTCGGAATCCATAATCAGTTGAAATCTGTCTTTGTCTCTAGAAACGTTTGCAGCACTACATGTTGGCAAAGACGTCAACTTACTTCACTTTGGTTTAAGCTTTGCTGGTTGTGTCCGTTTTAAAGCCAAAATAATCCCAAATAGATGATTTTGTATTCTCCTTTGCAAAAAGCTCTTCCATGCATTCACTGATTCTGGCGCGCGCACGCACGCACGCACGCACGCAAATGTATTGTCAATAGACAGTTGTGGGGTTGACGGTGGCCGATTGGACATTTTTAGCATCTTGCCCAACCCTGAAACATTCACTTTGACTCAAGAGTGACCTGATGAGAATTGTGTGGTCAAAGGTCAAAGTCACTGTGACCTCACAAAACCTTTTGGCCAAATTAATACCCTTATGACAAATTTTCATTCACATATCAAATTGGATAAAATGCCATAATGAGGACATTTTATATAAAAGAGGTCAAACTTCAGTGACAATGTTTAACAAAAAACTACTTTGGCCATTTCTACTCATCACAGGAACAAAAGGGAGGCTTCGACTATATTTTGCGCAACTTGACTGGTAGATGAACAAAACCATGAGGGGATTCTAGTTTATGTCACTGTTGGTACAATAACAGCTGATGCCTCTAAAATATCAGCGTTTCTAGAATTTCCTCTCGCCAATTCCCCCAGTAAATCCAAAACAATAAGACAAGATTCATACAACAAAGATGACAATGGTCACTCAAATTTGTGTGACATTTTGCATTGTATGAGCCTTTTAACATCAATCTGGCATTTCCTACAATGCAAGATGGTGAGCTCAAGGAGGCACATCCTCCAGAATTCCTCCTCTATTGGGCACGCACGCACGCTTTCAGACATGCACTGGACCCCCGCAGTCCCTCCATATTTTCTCCAGAGGAGGTGCATGTGTCAGCGCAAATGTCAGAGTGAGACGCCCTGCAGTTTCTACAGACTTTATCCGTCTGGCCTTCTAGTATAAAGACTGTAGAAATCACGGAGACGTCGATGTGAACACAGCAGGGGGTCCCCGCTGGATTCAATGCGAGCAAGTGGGGGGTTGATGGCACTTCTAGCACATGACAGATGCAAAAATTAACAAATGAACAAAAATAAAACAAGTATCTCCCAGTGACTAAGGGGTGACACGCACGTGGATGACACTGACGAAGATGTCAAGAGTTTGTGGTGATAAGAGCTGACAACGGTGTCGGGTGCTGTAAACATGATCACGTGATTTACGTAGCGGAGTAAATACGTCACTTCCTGCCTCTGCTTGCTGCACCAGGCTGCTCCACCTCTCTCCTGAATAATGCAGAGGATTTGATGCTGTGGTAAAACGTGTCTGTGCAGAGAACCTCCCGCTGTGTTGTGCATGTGGGAGGGGCAAACTCTGGGTAAACTTCTATTCTCTGGATTTACCCGGAGGTCATGTCTGAAAACGGCTACTGCCTGCGACAGCCCCAGCCTGGTTTAGATCCTTTTGCAACGTGCAGGAGTAGGGGGGCTGAAGGCTATTACACAATCTAGAGGTGCAGTTCTCAATATTGAAGTGACTCTAC
The DNA here is from genome assembly GCF_022539355.2 of Hippoglossus stenolepis. Classification (NCBI taxonomy): domain Eukaryota; kingdom Metazoa; phylum Chordata; class Actinopteri; order Pleuronectiformes; family Pleuronectidae; genus Hippoglossus; species Hippoglossus stenolepis. Next base: position 25,749,447 of record NC_061486.1, read on the forward strand.
TGGTTGGAATGATGACATTCAACAGACAAGCATGACACGGCCGAAGTAAACTTGGAGAAGGGCAAGCTGACACAGACACACTGATCTTTCTTCAGGAGAGTGGTGAAATATTGTCCAAATAACTTCAGATCAGTTTAAGAATCCAGAAACAAACAGTCGGACATCAAAGTTCTGCCAGTAACTTAACTGTTTTATAAACGGCTCCGTTGTGAAATGAGGGAGCAGTTACAGAGGCACATGAATTAGACTCTGCTCCTTTATCCATTAGTTGAATTAGCATGGCAATTGTTCAAGTTCTATGATGTGGGATGAGCTGACAGCATCAAGTCAGGGTAGTCTGGATTGCGTCATAGAGGAAGTTATCGACAATAGGACAGATAGGGGAAACTTGACTGTATTAATGTATCACTTTTCTTAGATAATGACAACTTTACAATGTAGGTCTCTTACACTCACATTAACATGCAGGATTAGGAGCAATTAGTGGTTCAGCGTCTTCCTCATGGACACTTTGACTTAGTCTTTGGAGGAGCCAGGTATTGAACCAGGTACCCACTGTCACCTATAAGGACTTACTGTAGGTCACACAGTTTAAATTTATCTCACTGCGTATGTTTGAGTGTGGCTGTCTTAAGACTTGGGTGAGAGCTAAAAAAGATACAGGGAAGCAGCCTGTAAAAGCTGCTTAATGTTGGTCAACAAACAGCAGTCTCTCTCATCGTTGGCCTTTTTATAGACCAGCGCAGACAGAAATGGGCACTGCGTATCATGTTCTCTGATGAAAACAGGACAAATCTGTCAGGAAGCTCTTTTCAGCTTTGCCTTGTTAAGGATGCACTGGTTTGATATCACTTCTACCACACTAAGAACTGCATGAGTGGGACTTCTCCGGGGGTTAGGGGTTGGGTGAAGGACTTCAAAATAACTCAGCTGCCTGATCCTCTGTCTATTTTCAATACAAGTGCAAAAAGACACAGACAGATGACTGACCATAGCCCATAACTGATGACTGAATACGCATGTCTGTCTTTCCTAGACTTTGGTTTCCCTTCCCTCCTCCTCACTTAAGGTCAAACCCTGCATTTTCTTTCTGGACTCATGTAAGTAATGTCTGAAAATAAACATCTTTACAATTGAAAAATTATGTTCCACATTTCTGCAATGCAAACAGCAGCACCAAAACAGGTAGTCTTGATTTTATATAGAGTGTATATAGAGGAATATAAGTTTATCAGAGCTAATGTAGTTTAAATTATTATTTATAAATAGAACGTAGACCTGTACTACAAATCAGGTTCAGTTAACTGTGTTCTCCTGCAATTGTACAAGGAGATCCCCGCCAAGTAAAAACAAGTGCTAGAAGATTGTACAGAGTTGGTGTGAAATTTGTCGTTTATGTCACAACATAATCCTTGAATATTTCTATATTGTTATTTTCCTTTCATATTTGATAGCCAACAATTTTGTCAACCAATCGAGAGGTTTGTTGTAGTATCTTCAGAAGTTGTACAAGTGTGCAAAAGCACTTGACACTGCTCGACACAACCCCTGTATAGTTTAGTAGTGTGTGTGTGTGTGTGTGTGTGTGTGTGTGTGTGTGTGTGTGTGTCACTTACGATCTAGTCCGTTGACGTAGCGAATAGAAACCTCACAGTGCCCCCACACAGCACTGACGATGGGATACAGTCTCTTGCCCTTTAGCCCTCTAAAAGCCACTCCCAGATACTGTCCATCTACCATGAAGCTCAGCGTTCCTTCATCCATGTCTAGTATTACTGCCAGAGAGTCTGGGAGAACAAAGGACTCGTCTGGCTCCAGGAAGCAGGGGTACGTGGGCGCAGATGTGGAAGCCGGTCGGTTTTTTCCATCATGGTAGAGTCTGTTCCGACCCAGGTCCCAGCCCCAGGACTCAGAGTCCGAGCCCACCAGGGCCAAATAACCCACTGAATGTAAAGGCGCTTCAGCAGTGGCCACGCCCACGACAGCATGGGTGCCTCTCTGTCGAGCAGGCCAGTGAATCCGCCAAACATGGAGGCCCCTGGTGTAACCCACTTTGCCCCGGATACAGTCTGTGCTCTGTGCTACGGGGTGTCGGTGGAACGTCAGCTTGTCATCCTCCTTAACAAAGACGTTGAGGGACCTGTCATCGGCGTTCCAAGCGTGGCGAAGTTGATTCTCAGGACTGGCCGGTGGCATGTCCAGCAGTAAATCCAACCTGGGGGGCCGACAGAAATCTGGTCCCCGCAGCTCGTGGCGCACAGGCTGATATGAAGGCTCCCCACGTACATCCACAGACTTAATACTGCCTGAGATCTTCTGGCCCATGGCTGGGTAGGTCCAATGGAGGACGGGACAGAGGGGAGGGAGATGGACGGACCAAGGGTGGTAATGAGGGGGGGGTAGGTCCTGACGTTACCTCATGGGCGCAGTCGCAACACAGTGGGTCCTGGGTGGAACAATGCCGTTGGACACACGCTCTCGTCAGCTGGGGGAAACCACACTCCTGAAACAAAACAAAATCAAATAAATTATTGGCTCCTGGCTAATCAGCAAGCGACAGAACTGATTCAGATTTTTGTTCATACAATTCTCTGGCGTAATGGTAAACTAATGTGATTCTGAAATTGATACAGAACACAAGTATTTCAATGCAAAACATGCATTATTTAGAATCATTTTGTCCAATAAAAGTATAAATTCAAACTATTCACTTTGTTTTTTTTAACTATGACTTCCCAAAAACATTTTGGGAAATAAAAATCATCATACATCACACTAAGCTTTGGAACTACAGCAATTAGTTGATAATTACATCTATCAGCTTGTTGATCGTCAAAAAAGATCTGCAAAATTGAATAGATCCAGGGTCTAAAAGGGGATAGTTTGATACCTTTTCTTGCACAATAAAGAAACACTCACACCATGACAATCTGTTTAAACAACTGTTTTTCACTGATAAAACCAAATGTATTAAACTAAGTGATTGTTGGGTTTTGGACAACTGGTTGCCTAAAACATTTAAAAGATGCCACCAAAGATATAAAGTAAGTGTTGATTCATGTGCCTGGCTGGCAACACGTAAGCAATATGATAAGAATTGAAGGATAACCTTCAATTCACTTCCATTTCTGTAGAAAACTAATACTCTAGCAAATATGTAGTGTGGACAAAATCATTAGAGTGTTTTGTGTCCAAAAGTATGTCACTTTACGTTGCCAGTAAAATGAAAAAGAAACTATGAACTAAAAGATTGGAGCAATCGAGACGTGCGAGTTCGCACACAGTGGCGATGTGCTGAAACACGCTGCAGACTTCCTCTGAATAAAGTAATGCAGTGTGTACTCCCCCTCTTCTTAGCCAATCCCTTCTTCACCAAGCAAACAAATGTGATGCAGTTCATCTTTTATAAGTCTTTATAGGAGAATGTATCCTGAACTGAAAGCTCTGAGATATTTCCAAACATGTGCATAGTTACCCTGTGTGACCAAGTCAAGAGAAACTGGACTGACATCAGTTCTTCCAATAAGGAATCACTCATTTGTTTTTTCTTACTCCCCTATAGTTTCTTAGAAAACATCTCCACATGAATCTTCCATGGAAAGTACAGAAAGTGTTTCACCCTGGGAGCCAGACACAAACCCCCACAGGTGTGTGTGTTTGTGTGTATGAGGGAGTACAATATACAGAAACAGATGTAGCAATCAAAACAAAACTTGTATGTTTTAAACTTTTAAATTTCAGTAAATGACAACACATGAACAGCAAGTCCATACAGAGCTCACTAAGTAAGAATAATGTCAGAGTGAGCCCATATAAGAATACAGCAGGAGATTATCCAAAGGATTCACCATGAGCGTGTTGATGACGTTTCTGACACACAACGGATATAAAACCGACCAGATAGAATTCAGAGATGGAAAAGAGGTGCCATATACGTAGATGACACGGACAAAGATGTCACCTTGGAAAGACAACCAGATTCGAGAGCTTATGGTGATATGGGGAGTTGCAGGAGTTGATGGGCTGTAAAGAAAAACGCGTGTTCTCCATAATGGAGTTAATACATTATGTCCTGCCTCCTGTATGCTGCACTAACCCTTGCCTGAAAGCTCCAGAGATTTTTCTGTTGTGAACCCGTCTGACTGGAGAATGTCCAGCTGTGTTCTTCATATGTGAAAGGCAAACTCTGGAGAACGTCCAAACCCCATGGTCCAGAGATTTCAGAGATTTCCCTTCAATAAACTGCTGAGTGTTACACGTCCCCAAGCAAATAGGTTGAGAGAGGAGATGAAAGGTAAAAGTCTGACGGATGACAAACTGATAAATGGGCTACGTCTTTGACAATGACAAAACCCTTAGCAGACACATGCTGGCAGACAAAGTCATCTGCAGAACACGATTGCATGACCACAATCCATGATTAGTGACAAGCTCTCCGTGTCATTATCAATTCATTGATACCCCCGGAGTTGATGCATGGAGCCATTTCCACATAAATGAGGTGACTATTTATCACACAGCACAATGCAAAAGTTGACAAAGTGATCACAGCAGCACTCAACACACTCGGCTGACATTTATTTATGTGCATCTGTGTAACATGCACAACATACACAGGCCCTTATGCACGAACAGATTTTGATGCCAATTCTTCAAGCATTTACCAACAGTGGTGGAAACACTAGGCCAAGCATTTATCAGACAAGCTAAAGAGATGATTTACAGGGATCAGAAGGAGATGAGAAAAAAATCTGATACAAGAAATCATACAGTGACATGACAGATGTCTGCAATTCAACTAAAGCAGACAAGTGTGGATCTCACACACGTGCCTTCATTTGTACTCAGCTGTGTATCCAAAAGACTTAAATCTAAGAGCTCTGTCTAAGTCTTTACATTATTCAGAGAGAGTTTCTCAGTATTAGACTTGTCATTAGAGCTGGGAGATAAGGCCTTTAAATAATATTCTAATATTTTAATAGAGCCTGGCCAATATGAAGGTTTGTGGTCTGATGCCAATATCAGGAAGTAAAGAAATTCCATAAAACAGTATAGCTGCCAATATATCCAAAAGAAATTGGTTGATTCCTATGGGCAAAGAAATGTGATTGAGGCTCATATTAGGGCTGCATGATATTGGGAAAACATGCAATTACGTTATTGAATGTTGCAATGATGATATGACTTGCAATAAATAAACAAATGCTTAAGTGTACTGTGATAAAGTCTTTCTGACACCCAGGGAGCCATGCACAGCTCCACTAAGTCCGCTAGTTGTTTGTGTTTTCATGCATGTTTGGACCATAGAAAAAGTTTAGTTTTTAACCAGCTCTGTAAGTAAGTTACTGCTCCTCTCTGTCTCCATCATTCGCGCTGTGCACTGCCAACCAAATTGAGCTACAAATTCTGTTGTTTTTACACAGCCTTAGTTAACACATGTCCGACGACAATGTTTTGCGTGTGTCTGTGTGTGTCAGCGAGAGAGTAAGAGAGCAAGAGGGACAAGCTGATGGATGCGTGTGCTGCTCTAAAAAGAAAGATTTAACTCATTTCAGAACAAGTATCGATCATTATGTGATTATCAGTGTTGATATTGTGGCATCATTTCAAGAAATCAACTATTAAACTGTAGCGAGTCAGAGATGTCAGTTGAGTGAGTGAGTGAAATGCAACATTGTGACTTAATTCTGAGATGAGCCAGTGAAGAGTGCGACGGTCCACATTTTAAACACACACCTACCTCCTTGCCCTGATTAGCCTACATGATAAAGGGCATATTTTTAGAGATAATCAGACAACACCATGACACCAGCGAAAAACGACATTGAATAAATGCCAATCTGATTCAAACAGCCAAGGTTTGTGATGTTACAAACCTAAGAATCCAATCCTATCAACATGTGGGTGGGGCTCAGTAGCTGTAAAAGGCTCCTCATTACAAACATAAATGTGGTATTTTAAGAGTTTTAGGGGTGTAATAAGCTACTGGAGGGGGACTTTAAATTAAACTGGATATTTTGGGGGACTGGCCCGTTGGATGAAAACAAATTTAGGTTACATCCATACTACTACGTTTTAGCTTTTAAACCCATCAACTTACTACGGACACGGCAGGCATCCACACTACCTCTGAGTTTTAGAGCTGCTACAATGGAGAAGTTTCGAAACCTTGTTCTAGTTTAATAACTGGGGGAGGTGTATGGCCAGTGTGAAGGGCCAGAAACAAATATTTTAAAACTATGATGTAGACTCTCACAATCGCTTGCTGATTGGATCATTTTAGTCACGACGTAGGCTTCGCCGATCGTCAGGCTCCTATCACATGACTCCTTTCCAGAAGAAAACAAAGAGCATTAGCCTTCACTACAAGTGTAGAATACAACATGGATTTTTCAATAACCGGTGTTGCTGACCCTTTTGTGTTTGCCAAATGCTACAACAGCTTAAATGCGTAAGAGACAAGCTAATATTCAAGCATACGCAGGCCTTTCTATTTACACTGGAACGTGCATGCCCAGTGTACATGAATGGTCACATGAAATGCATTTTCAGGCATGCAAGTACGGCCAGTGATTATAAGTGATACAGGGCCAAAACCCTTGTGTGGACAGATCGTTTTAGTTTGAACTGATATTTCAAACAAAAATGTAGCAGTATGGTTTTAGCCTAAAGATGCCACTGTGGTGTTAAATGTTAGAAAATAGTGAAAGATGGTCTAAATTCCCTTAAGTGAGCATGCTTAATCATGAAAACTTCCACAGATCCATCAATGTTGTAAATACCCATTAGCTGCAGTCCTAATCAATTAACTTGGTGACATCAAATGCATGCCCTGTATAAAGCAAGTGTATTCACTTCTTATGCACGCAGACAACCCTCACCTTAGCAATGAGACATCTCTGCTAAAAACATCTGTGGACACCCCACAGTTATTTAAGTATTTCCTAAAAATACTCAGCACATTTGTTGAGTCGTTCTGCTGCCATGCAACAGCATTTATGATGCTGAAGACAAAGCCAGGAGTCATTCATTTTAAATCAGCACAGGGAAATGGGATGAGGAGCTGAGGTCATGATGTGGCAAAAAGAGTAGATGATGATTTCACACTCGCAATCAGAACCATGAAGTGACTCTCAATGAAAGCACTGAAGTAGCACACTCAAAAAAATTATTACAACTAAATTAACTTCAAGAGCAGGCTATCACCAACTGTTACTGCAGTTTCCATTACCACATCCAGGTGTTTGGCATGTGCAGTACTTGTACGGAACAAAAAACGACCTCACGCTTTCACCGAGCATCACCTGGAGTGGTATTGTTGCAGCTGCTTTCTTTAAATTAAGTAGGTTAGTGAAGGGACTGAAGAAAAGCTGTCTGGGAGGAAGGTCAGAGCTGATTAGGAGTCAAGAAATGAGGCGAGGAGAAGCCGGAGAGGGATGTGATGGAGTGTAAAGCTGAAAGAAGTGATTAAGGAGGAGAGAAAACACTGATAGGGCAGGTGAGTGATGGGTCAAAGTGGGAAACCTGAGTGGGGAAAATAGTGTAAGAAAGTGGGGATATAAAGTGCAGTTTATTCCAACACTTCTCTAGATTAAGAAAGCCCAGTTTAGTGGAAGAGATTATCCAGTACAAAACCCAAAGACAATCTCGGCACCATCGCCATCATGTTTGACTTCAATTTATCTGCCCCACTTCTTTAAAAATAAATAAATAAAAAGGATCAGCCTAGTGATTTTCCTAAGCTCTGGGAGTAGATCTGCGAGGCGGAGCTGCGACTGTTGAATATGCAACTTGACCAGAATCCATGGCACAAACTTGTTATTTCGAGCAAGGAAGGCAGTGACATGAAGGCCGCTGGGAGCGCGACAACCATTGTTAGCATATCAAACACGCACAGCCAGTCTTAAAACACACACGCATGCACGGTGACTTTGAAGTATCAGTCAAACGCACACACTCTTATCTGCACACCGGCACCAGAAAAATCAGCTGGTGGCAATGACGACATGGGTATGAGCGTGTACACAACGAAAAACTGGCAGGCGAGCATAGCAACAATTACAGACAATAAATGGGCAGATAAACAGATGGCAATATGTATGCTAACTGAACAATAAGTGTGACCTTTAGACAGATTTTTATTCCAGTTATGTTTTCCTTGGTGTGAAAACACACACACACACACACACACACACACACACACACACACACACACACACACACACACACACACACACACACACACACACACACACACACACACACACACACACACACACACACACACACACACACACACACACACACACACACACACACACACACACGGGTAAGGTGGACTGAGTGGATGGGACCATTTGTTGTTTAACAGGTGACAGAGCTAATATTCCTTATTAGCCATAACGGTGATGAAGGGAAAGGAGCCAAAGTAGCCCTGATTAAAATTCAACATTAATAGTGGTTTGACTCTTGACGATGTTGGTGAGGTTGTGCAGTGAATTTTAATATTCTCAAGCTCAGGGAGCATCCTGAATCTTGCATATTTTGTGTTCTACAAGCATAAAACATGAGTGGACTACATGGTTGCAAAGCAACAATGACTGCTTCACTAAAATATTTTATTCAGAAATGCTCAATCTGAGCAAAACTTGTCATTTCACATTTACAATTAAGATAAAGTGGTAATATTTATGAGCATGCAAGTGGTCAGCTGGCTGTAGAGTGGGGTTAGGTTTAAGAGCAACATTTAGCTTAAGAGGAAAGGCAATGTGAGACAGCACTTATCAGTCAGCCTTGGAATGCATTTGTCGTAAGAGGGAGACTTCAGCAGTTTTTTCTAGACAGGAGTTCCGAGAATGTCTGTACAAGTGGGTCCAAACATGAACAGAGCAGCAGATTGTCAGGGATAAATAAAAAGTAAATTTCTGACAGACTTGCTAAGAAATGTATAAAGAATTACTTTTCAGTCCAAACATGTATGAAAAGACCCCAAATTAACACTAGATGGATCCGTGGTGTCTGCCCCCGACTTGGTACGATGCGGCCGGGCTGTTCGCCTTCTCCCAGCCGCGGAGCGGTCCGTGGTCTCTGCGTCCTTAGCCAAAAATAAAAAATAAAATCTTATCTTGGATAAATAATATACTGGTGAGAACATAACTATGAATACTATCGTCCATTTCTACACACTGGAACTAGCAAATGAGTGCTTCACTCAGCCCTCTTTATCCTCTCCACTGCTTTTCCATGTTCACAACCGGCTACACAATCTCCTCTGTTGAAACAACCACGGCTTGTTTATTGTATTTTTAATTTTTGAAAACATGAAGGATGACGCAAGCCAATGACATTGTCATTTGGTCTGAATGAAATGATTGGTTGTGTTTATTAAAGTATTGCAAGGGCCACAGAGACCAGCTTATTTCTTTTTTTCATCTGGCCATTTATTGATGGCTATGGTGACTAGAGGTGTGGATATGTCTTGATTCTTAGGTGCATCACGATGCGGACTTCGACGACTCTGCATTGATGCAGTGCCAGAACAAACGATTCGTGTTTTCCGCTACATTCATTGTTTTAGCGATGTCCCGCCGCTGGATAATTATAACGCCGCTGCTTCAGGATCAGACAGACGCTCATTAAAAGGTCCGGTCGTCCTGTGTCAGCCTCTGTTTCCTCCTCTGACCAGCGCTCACATTTAGGGTTGCAAAGGGGCGGACAATTTCCGGTAAATTTCCGGAAACTTTCCATGGGAAGTTAAGCTCGGGAATTTTGAAAAAAAAAAATTGGTGCAAATTAAATGCTGAGCGATAAAAACGTCATTCAAAACACTATTTTAAAGATGTATGGAATGCAGCACACGCTGCACGTTGAATTTCAACTCTGCACTGTGCATTTCTCCATCACATGCACAGATAATTCCCAGCATCCTGCACACTACAGCAGGGCTATTTAGGCCACACTACTGCATTAGCCCAAGGACTAATCATGTAAGTTTTGATGATATTACTGGGGAAAATATATTAGCATGCTGATTGAGGATTGTTCATCTAGCCTATTTCTATTCATTTATCCATCAATTGTAAAATATTTTTAAAAGACGATTCCAATTGTTTAGCTAACTATTTATATCTCTGGCATTGCATTAGTGTTTTTTACAAGCTTTTTTCTCATCTTATTCTACAGAACAATGCTACGTGCACTATCTCATGTGTGGAGACATTTCACCCCAGCCAATGTAGAAGGAAAGGCTGTGTACATTTGCAAATACTGTGCAAAGACCTATGTTAAGAATGCCACAAAGATGCAGAAGCATATAGTCAAGTGCCCAAAGTTTCCTCAGGGCTCAAATCAGTTTATGACAAAACAAAATGTTTATATTTATATCTGTATATGACAAGGTAAATACAGTTAGTATAAATTACCCACAAAATTTCCAGTTTATTCCCGTATATTCCCATGGAAAGTTTCCAACTTTGAATATTCCCGGAATTTTGCAACCCTACTCACATTACACTTAAACAATAAACACCATCACTGATCACAAATTATTAGGACACGCACAGGACTTTACTTTGTGTTTGTTTGATTCGCTGCAGAGTTTATGGGACACATGTAGCGTGACGCGCAAAGTCAGGACATCAGTTTTAAAGTGACTGGAACTATCCGGAGTCATGATCCGAAATCATTGATTATCAGTTCTTCTGAAGAGTAACAGAAACGTGCAAAAACACACGCACACACACACCTGCAGACAGAAGTTCTTTCCGCACTTATGACGCAGTGCAGCGTTTTAACGTCATTGTTGCAGAAGAAGCGACGCCCTGTTTATCCAGGAACATAAATATGAATTCAGCAGGTTTTTATAAAGAGCAGTTCTAAGTGTGCGTGATCAGAAAACATCAGAGGAGCAGAGTCACTTGTTGACCAGCGCAGTAATGCACCTCAGTGCAGTGGTGCTGCCAAGGGGGGCCAGGTGGTGCCACATTGATACAGTAAATGCTGTAATCAGAGTTTGTCCTTTTAAGCCTTAGGTGCCGCACACAAGTCTAAACTGAATGAATGTGAAATCAGTGTGGAGATCACTGACCACTGTCATACACTTACTGTTGTAGTCGGATTCATGAATTGAAAACCTTATTTTGTAAATTACGGCACAATTAAAATAACAATAGATAATATTTTCTAAGCACATTCTAAATAAAACAGGAGTTCATGTTTGTCTGAGTGATTTTATTAATTGATGAAAAAGCAGTTATGTGCAGTAATATAGAAAATTGTGGATGGGATACATTGAAATGCATCGATGTTCGAATCGTTGACTGCTGAATCGTAATCGAATCATGAGGCTAGTAAAGATGCACACCTCTAATGGTGACGTGAAGAGGATTTCAACAAATATATTTCAGAAACAAATTACCAACCCTATCTTTAAGTTCTGTTGTTGCCTTTGAACATATTATTTAGCAGGTTAAATCTACTAGACTACAGCATGTGTATTTGAGAGGAACATTATTAGCCATTATTAAATGACAACATCTTATCTATTGGGATTTGTACAAAACTTGTGTATATGTTGTTACCCGCAGTAGATTTATAATAAATTATGTCAAGGTTGTGATGATTATTATAAAAAGCAAAAACTGGAAGACCAGATAAGGTCAACCACAGTTAAGTTTTTATTAACGTGTAATTAGCACAGGCTTCATGTGTAAGCAGAGTGACACAAAACAGAAAGTCTTCAGTTATGACTCACTCTCCCACCTCTCAGACGCTCACGTGTGTGAAACACTACACTGGAGGTCTAATGCTGGCTATAGCCGTGCTGAGGAGGACTGGCTGGACGAACTGTAGCTGAACACCCAGTTCGTACTTTATACATGCCGACCCAAACATGAAAAATGGAACTACAAACAAGTAGACACTACAGATAAGAAGCCAATTTTGTAAGTATGGAAAGTAGGGGCCTTTAAAATTTAAATATCACTACACTTTAACTCCATCAAAAACCTATATTTTCTAACAAAAAAAGAACTTAACAGCTTTGAAGTTGTCATTGATTTCAAGACTTTTCTGGGACACTCAAACTGCCTGACAACACGGAAGAACCCAGACAAAAAGACTTTGATAAACTGTCGGTATGGGAGAAGCCCAGCAACAGCCCTGCCAATAGAGAGAGACGGGAAACCAGAGAAAATGTCACAGACTGAAGGAAATCACAAGAGGTCAGGAGACAGACGTGGCCTGTGAGAAGAGAGACATCTTACCATGAAAGCATTTCCCCAAACAGTCAGGCGGCTCTCACACAGCAATGTGAACACGCAATCTCAGCCGCCAAGTAGAGGAGTGGGAATACTTGCTCCTCAGTCTCTAGTCCAAAATGAGGTTGGAACACAGTCAACAGCCAGATGAGTGTGGGACAGGGCACAGACGGACAAGGAAAAAAAAAAAAAGGAGTGTGTGTGTCGGTTTGTGTTTGTTGGTAGGTCGGTGAGTTCCTGCTTGTGACGCGAGGATGGGGAAAAACAGCTTGGCTCCAGTTCTCAGCTAAGACTGGAAAACAGCTGCTGGAGGGAGGGAGGAGGGAAGAGAGGGTGAGAAAGAGAGGAGGGAGGAGGGGAGGGCTTAGTGTGGAGCACGCTCCAAGTCTTTCCCGAGCAGCACAAAACCACCCACTCTCTCACAGACGCACCGACTGTGTGCCTCTAGAAAACGGTGGAAAGAAATGTTGACACACACCAAATTCGAAAACTAACAGCTAATGACCAATTTTCTCTGCTGACTTGGAGAGTAGACAGAGGACCAGTCAAGAAAGAGCGCTGCAGAAAACACCAGCTCTTTAGAAATCTTTCCTGTTTTGTACTAAATCTATAGCACGGCTCAGCAACCTTAGGCACGCGTGCCAATGCGCCATAATCATTGGCACACAGGAGATTTCTTATTAAAGAAATGTTCAAAGGTCTTGCCGTCACGCAGCCTGTATTATTTAGCTTGATTGATGTTAACACCTCCCAGCCACTAGGTGCCAGTAATGCACCATAGGCTCGATGCAAAATCGCCATTAAATAATAAGCCTCCCAGCCGGCGCTGCTTGCATTTCCCCCACATTAATCTCGGTGAAGTGCAGCCGTTCAGGTGTATTGATGATGGCAACCCCGCTAGCTAAAAAACCGAAGGCACGGACATTTCAGCCCTCATGGGCAGAAGACTATGGCCTTGGTTTTCATAAGGACCGTGCTGTGTGCACGTTATGTTTTGAAAATATTGTTTGCCAAACGTCCGGTGTTAAGCGCCACTTTGAATCAACGCACGAAAGAAGTTTCAAAGATCAGGTAGACATGGGAGAATCAATCTAACGTGCAGTGTCCAGGTATGGGAAACAAGTCAACTCTCTCAAAGTCTTTGCCACTGCCAAAAACCATGTTGAAGCAAGCTTTCGCAATTCTGAATATGAGTGTGGTTGGTGGGGTTAATGACAAACTTATTATTGCAATCATAATGAGATAAACATGTTTCTTTAAAGTGTTGTTCTATATATATAGCCAATATGGATGGAATAAAATGACATGTCTGTTGGAAATATTAATGTGGTTCAATAATAAACCTTAATGTTAAAAATAATGTTGATATGGCACACTAATTTTACATTGGCACTTTGTCAAAAAGGTTGCCGACCCCTGATCTATAGTCTTGGTTCTCTGTCTAAAATCTAGCGTGTGATTTTGCTGGTTTAAGTATTAGGGATTAAGGTTTTAACCTTTACAACAGTACACACGTGCTGAATATACACTAGCTCATTTTTACTAACATCTGATTAGAGAGAACATAGTTTAATTATATACTATTTAATATATAATGTATATTTCACTTCACAAAAATCTATCTAATCAAGTCGTGAAGTAGAATGGGTAAATTGTGTGGTCTGATCTCTTCAGCTAATAAACCTCTCCCTGCTAATTAACAGACAAGGCTAATGATAATAATTTAGCCTTTTCTAGTAGGCTATTGTCCAGAATAGCATCTGTACGTTGTCACTTATGGGTAAATGATGACTAATGACTGGAGCCAAAAGTGGCTGAGGTCATGACAGCAATTACATAGTGATACTGAAGTAGAAGTTGTAATAATACATTTAATTGTTTTAGAGAAACTAAAACAATGTGCTGGTCAACACATGTCAACACATTATCAGTAGCGACGCCGATTACAGCGGCTGATGACAGCTCTAAATGAGTTAAGCCCAGCAGAAAGATGCGGTTTTTGAGAATAAGATATGCTTGTGTGATACAAGGTACCACCCCCCCCACCAAAGCCTTCTTTCTCTTCCACTCTCTTCAGCTCTGACACCATCCCCCACTCTTTTCTGATGTATAAATGCTTCTATCCCTCATCTTTCTCCCATGGGAGACAAGAAAGCCCTCCTCTTACTTGTTATCCCCTTCTCAGCAAACAACAGCATTCCTCTGTGCATGCTTGCACTCTTCCGCCTTGGAAGTGTTGCATGCTGAAATCCATGCACATTAACTCAATATGACTTTGCTCAAATTAACTCAAGCGGGAAAAACCACACTGGAGCTTTCGCTGTACAAAAACTGCACACTCATCACATTCATAATTGATTCAACAACAGTCATCCATGCTGAAGGCTGCTGCTGCTTGCCCGAGGACTACCTTGTTTTGATGTGGCCTGGTATTGATATGGAGTGCAGAAAGAAGCGGAGTGACCTCAAGAAGGGATCAGAAAGAGTGCACCCAGACTGCATTCAATACATGTCTACGTGTTTGTGGGTAGGTACACGGCAAAGTCATTCAAGGATAAAAAGCATTGTGAGAACACCACTAACAGCTTACACAGGACAGATAGGCAGCCAATTGATTGTTAGGACACAGAAAAGTTGGTAAATTGGCAAGAAAACAGCAATAGGGTGATAAGGATAAATTTCACTCATGAATAAGTCAAAAGAAAAAGACAGGGGGATTGTAAATGTAAGTTGGCTAAAAGAAAAGTCCTTAAGAAAACTCCGTAGCTATGTTCGAAAAGACCATTCATCCCCATCTACAATATAGAGAAGGTCAATTAGTTATGGTTCATGTAAAAATAAAAATAACCATCATCCCCACCCGTTTTACACACCACACTAATTATCCAACCTGTGACGTATGCATATTAGGTCAAACAAAACTACGTAAAATCATTACGCAATCTAAGGACTTTTAGCTACATTTCAGAGAGCCAATTGATACATCTGGTGAGATTTGTTTGGCAAAAGTTAACCCTCGACGGAAATTAGAGAGGTTTTGATTCCAGAACCAGAAATGTCTCCAATACTGCCAAAAATGCCAGGTTGGGCATTAGTACACAAATCTATGTACTGATACCACATTATAATGTCTTTAAGTATTTTAGCAATTTTCTTTTTCCGGAAATCACGTCTTCACCGCACCAAAACAGCAGTTGCGCTGCACTGCCACTGGCAAGTACTGTTTTTAGAGTAGCAAAGAAAAAATTATTTCCAATAGTTATTTTCAGTAGCGTTAGCCGGAACTAGCTAAAATGTCAACAATTTGACAATATTTCACACTGGAAAGTGCCACAAGAATCACAGCATGTGATTACAAGACATCAGTTTCGGGTTGTGGCACTAGTGTTGCCAAATACATAATTTATTTTTGTTCTTTTTCAGTTAGGACTGTCAAACTAGATAATTAAAAAAGTCTATCGCATTCATTCTCTGTATGCATATGTTTGTCAAAGGGTTTAGCCTGAGACAGGTCATATAATGATACAATTGTACATACAGGGTTAGTAGCATAAAGCTGTTACATATCTTATACAAGTTGATTTTTTTAATGCACTGGTATGGAATCTGTAAATGGTATCAGCTTATACACAAAGTCCAGATGAGGAATCGGTATGGAAACTGCATGAACATAAACTGCACTGTGATGAAAATACATCCATCCTCCTTTTGTCTGAAGTCGATGGAAGCAGACCTAAAAGTGTGCAGATCAAAGAGTCTAGTCAGCTGAGGCAGTGAAGCTTGTCAATAACAGACCTATTTGCCCAAATGACTTCCTGCTCTTCAGACAAAGACACGCCCAGCGGCTGTGGATGAGCAGCAGTTGGCCGTCTCCATGTCTCCATTTACCCTGGGAAGAATCTGTTGGCAACCACGTGTTGGAAGTATAGAGGCCAAAGCTAACCCTCTGAGAATCCATTTCTTATACACACTGTGAGAATACATATTTACATTGTGAAGTGTGATCTGAAAGTAAACCAAGCAATTTTTACACAGCAACCAAATTATTTTAATTCCACCAAACAATTATGATATTCCCATTCATGGTTAACTTATCTAAATTTTAAGACTTCAACATTGACTTGCACCCACACCTCACACCTTTCTGTGTAGAGTTTATGTTGACATTATGGTTTCCATAGATTTTCTCTGAATCCTCAGGTTTCCTCCCACAGTCCATTAATAAGCATTGCTGATAGGTGTTTACAGCCTCATGTTTCTATATTTCCTTCTTTATCTCAGTGCACTCTGGGATATGCAGCAGCCTCTCTGTTGACCTTTAACATCACTAAGGAAGATTGTGCTTATAGACTATTGCCATTGATGATATTATTATGAATGTGACAGCAAAGATTCATAATTTCAAGATTTAACTGATTGAGTGTGCACACCATTCAACTGCATTAACAGGATTTGCTGGGTGCAGTACTGATCATTATATGCAGATAATTGATTCGTCGAATCAATGTATTTAAAAATAAATACAATAAAACCATCTGATGCTTTCTGGTTCTCAAATGTGATAATTTGCTGGTGGTGCACTAACTGACTTGTTTGGAATTGATCAGTGAGCTCAGGCCCTGAACTCATGCAAACCGGTACACCACTGTGAGTACACACTGGCATTGCATCGTTTATCTCTTAACAGTTTCAATCACTATGACCAGTCTTCATTCTGAAACTTCTCCCAGCTCTATACTCAACGTTCAATGTTATGACACTCTGTACAAATATGAATGAATACGAGCACCTGTCGGGGTGAGACACTGGAAGTAATGAGGAAAGTCTATGTTTTAGATTCAATGAACAGATCAGAACGAACACTTGATCTAACCCAAGTAGCATTACCTAATGAACTTTAAATTATTATATCATTAAATATACAGAGAAACTAGATGAACATCTCTATTAGACACTGAAAACATCCATAGTGTAAGCAGTGTACAAGATTAATACCTGTAAACATTTCCATTTAAAAACATCTAAATAACTGCAACCGTAAAACAGATTAAAGAGTTGTATGATGTTAAGTTATATGTTGATTTGCTTAAGTTTTATATTATTGTGAGGGCATAACATGACATACTTGTGCAACAAGTCTGATGCTATTCTGGTTATCACGATAGCTGCAGGGTCTGTTGTGCGCTCTCCAATCAATTAATATGGAAATTAAGGAGACAGAGTAGCAAGGGTCAGTGAGTTCACCTTAACTCAACTGAGTTTCCAGAGAAGGAAATTCAAGTTGTATGGCTATTCACAGTCAGTTCATTCACAGAGACAAGACCTGTTGTTGCTGCACGGTGTTGACTAGAGCTGCAGACGCAGTAAAACAGAAACAAAACAATAAAAGAGAAATACTAGCTTATCTAGAAAGTTCTATTCTATATTAACTTTTCGTCAAAATAATCAATAATATCTGGCTTTTGTGTGCAAATATAATAGATTAAATCAGCATTCACCCCTTGGTAAAATTACTGCAGGAGACGTGGGATTTATTCAGCTGTGGCTCCAAACGGCAGTGATGGAAACATGACAACCAGGCAAAAACGCGAATTTGGCAAGACAACGAAAGGGAGAATACATTTTCGGTGTGTTCGTGACATCGCTCATGACGCACTAGGGGAAAAGGCAGAGGGCCAAACTCCTCTGCTGGCAATAGATAAGGAGTCAACCGACTTTTTAGCAGGTTTAACTGCGTTTCAAGAACCTGCATGTATCCACTAATTTTGGTGTCAAAAGACTTAGATTTGACATTGCATTCTGTGGTTGTGCTGTATTGGATTGCAATACAATGAAAACAAATATTTATGATGAAGCAACCATGTAAGGTAATTCTGACAATATACAGAAAAATGTTATGAAACAACCTGAGATTTTGCAAGTGAGTTGAATCAGCGCCTCTTTCACAAGCTCAAAAACAAATCCAATTCTAAGGTGATCATGTACAGTATGTTCACGTTAGTCATGTGATAATAAATAACCTGTTCAGTGTATATCCTGCTTGTAGTCTAATAGGCTCAGGCAAATATATAAAGGGCTCTTCCCTGACCCACACCTCATTCTTCCACCAAGTTTTGTGGTCTTAAATCTACTAGATTTTTTTCTAATCTTAGTAACAAAATCCCAAAAGCATATGAAGCTAGTATTGCACATGGTAGAGCGCATTCCTCAGGCCCAATAGTCCACTTAAATTAGAACAAACCTTATTACTATGGCCACATTACATTTCTCAGCTACAAACCGGTGGTAGTTACAGGCTTCTAAACCTCTAGTTGTGGCCACATCTCGGCTGAAATAAAGCATACCTCCTATGAAGACACATTTAGATCCACTAGACACCGATTTATATTTGGATCTGCATTCCTACCCCCTACATATGTTTTAGTTTTTTTTAATCAAGAGTCAAACAATTTTTCAGAGAAATCAACCAAAATGTTCAAAGACACCTTATCTCGATACGTTAAAGGTGAAAAAAGAAATCCCTGGATCTGCACCAAAATTTTATGAGTTCTTTCCTGACCCATACGGCATCCTTCCCTCAAGTTTCCTGTTAATCTATCCAGTAGATTTAGCATAATCCTGCTAACCGACAGACAAATAAACACAGACAAAAATATAACCTCCTTGGCAAAGGTAACCATTTAAAATTCTGAAGCTTTCATTCTCACACAAATACAAAGACACGGCTCAACCTGCACCTGGGTCATGCTGCATTACAATTCTAAAGTTTGGCACTTAGGTTAGCGTTGTATGCTTCCACGGGTTGAAACCTTAGCCAAAACTCTCCAAGCCTGGCCTACATATCAGCTTCTTTTTTCTAGGACCTGATGAAATATTTAGCAACTGCTTTGGATCAGTTTCTCTGCGTCTACAGGTAACCCAAAACCAGTCTGATCAGGTTTCCACAGCAGGGTTCAGAATGTGAGGTAGATCAGGGAAATCAGTCAGATCTGTCCTCACATCATTTACCATCCACTACCTCTCATCACCTGTGGGACACTTCATTATCACTTTCCTTTGCTGTGGTCACTGTGTATTCAAGTCTTCACTGAATGAAGACAATCATCCTTCCGTCCACACCAATATCATTTAACACAATGTTTAGCTTTGACCGACTTCTGAAGCGTGAGTGTACATGGAAGAGCATGGCTGGAGTTTGTAATGTGGATGAGCACAGTTGGGTGTGGGATCGAAAGCTAACCTGTTAATCCATCTGAGTGCAGGTGTCTTGAGAAAAATGCATCTCTGTCGATTGAACAGTGTGCAGGTCACAGTATCAAAGCTCTGGGTGTTTCCTGTGGAGAAAAACAGCAAATGTTCGATCAGGACGATGCAGGGACACATGAGGAAGAGTTTTGTATTATTTAACTAGTTGAGTTAACCAGCTATTTTGAGAGATAGAGGCCAAGGAGCCTTAATGATCTCCAGCACTGAACACTCAACGGCACAATTAAAAACGATGCTCTGACATTATGTTTTGCATTATACATGTTAAGTGCCACTACAACTGGAGGTTGTTCTCCTGAGGAAACCTGTTTGTTTTGGTCCAGTTGAAATGCAGGCCAAAACGAAAACAACTCAAAATAGGAAAGTTACTAAGGAAGACAAGAAAAGAAGGAACAGAGAGACAAGGATGGGGGAGGGGCTCTGCACTTCTGAATATTCATGAGCCTGTGCAATCTTAATGTTCATCAAATTTTCAGATGACTTCTCTTCAAACATTAAAATGCCAGTGGGGGGCATCCCCCAGTCTGTCATTGGAAACTTTAGTTGGTGATAAGAAAAATTGATGCAACAATTCTCGTGGGTTCCGAGAACTGTGGAGTAAAAGTTGCTTTTGAGTCACTTGCATAAGCACACACACTACTCTACTAGATAATGTACACTCATAGTAGGGCTGGGAAATATTTTAATATCCGTCAATATCGATATACCTGCTGAATTCATATTCATGGTCCTGGATAAATGGGGCGTCACTTCCTCTGCAACAATGAAGTTAAAACACTGCGTTGAGTCAAAATCTGCAGGGAAGAACTTGTCTGCAGGAGTGTACGTGTGTCCTGACAGTGTGCGTCACGTTACGTCTTGTGTAGCAGGTTTAAACATGTGTCTCATAGCCTTCAAAGCACCTCAAACAAACAGTCAGTCCTGTACACGTCCTATTAACTTGAAATCGTGATGGTGTTTATTGTTAAAGTGTAAAGTGAGTGGGGGGGAGTGAGGAGGAAACAGACTCCGACAGAGACTCTGACACAGGACGACCGGACCTTTAATGAGCGTCTGTCCTGAAGCAGAGCTGGTTATAATTATTCAGCGGTGGAAAACCACTAAAACAATGAACGTGGCGGAAAACATTAATCGATTATGTTCAGTCACTCCATCAATGCAGAGTCGTCCACCTCTATGCAGGAGCCCAAACATTAGCATTTGTGCTGCTGCTCTTCCTACACTCTGCTTTGTGAGTCAACCTAACCTGACATGGCTGTAACTCTATTCCAGCCACATGATTGGTTCGGCGTGTCGCTATTATCATTGCCATTGGCTGTTCGTGTTGTCGGTCAAAACATGGATGGAATGAGTTCTATCGACCATGTCTTATATTTCCATAAAGGAAAAGTTTTATCGCGCTAATTATCTTAATCGTTTTATTACCACGCCCTATCTCATAGTAGAATATATGTAGGCTGCAAGTAAGGATGATGTATTCAAGTCCAGAGAGCATTTCAAACAGATGAGGCACAGAAGTGCTGCAGCAGCAGCGCTAACATTACCGCTGTGGTCCAACATCTCAAAACGCGTGTAAAAAAAATTCAGTCTCCCGAGTGAACATTTTTGAAGAGATAGCAGATTTTAAAACATGAGAAAAATTGTTTCAATGTAACTTCAACCACTATGGGGGATTTCAACTAAAACGATAAAAGACCTAGTTTGATGATATCCTAAAGCATCCTGGGAGATGCCTTCACCACCATTGCCACAACACCTACCTAAAACAAGTCAGGCACAACTCATGTTCATGGATGAGGTATGGTATTATAGTTATCGCAGAGACTGGCAAAGCCATGGGTAAAGCAATTACCCAATTAATGGCGACCAAAATAAAAAGTCCACTCACCTACAAATTTGAGTTTTCTCTGGGTTTGAAAATTGTTAAACACATTTTGAATAATGTAAGCACACAAGTCAACAATATAACACACAAAGTGATTAAAAAAACAATAACTCAATAGATTGAAAACATTTGCATGTATAGCCTAAGGGACAACTTTGATTTATGTGATCTGCCAGTCTTAAGTTCTTCTCTCTCACACACACACACACACACACACACACACACACACACACACACACACACACACACACACACACACACACACACACACACACACACACACACACACACACACACACACACACACACACACACACACACACACACACACACACACACACACACACACACACACACACACACACACACACACGATAATTATACTCTCAAATTATCAACTGGGGAATGTTTGGCAAAGAGAGCAGTGCTGGGCTTTTGCAGGGCTCGTTTGGATAAAAGTTGTAAAATTAATCCGTTATCAATGGGGCTTTGTGGATTCTCACGCTGATTAAATGAAACGCAGAACACCAAAGCATCAGCTCCTCAAAAACCCCTAAGGTATCGAGTTCATTAGGGAACTTTACGTAACATTAAAAAAAGTGTAAAATTTAACTAATGAAAGCGTACTGTCTATAATCCCAGGAGCACCCATGACAACATTTGTGTGGCAACAAACTATAGTTCAAATAGGATCTTTCTTCTTTTTTTTTTTAACTAAGATGTAAATATAATGGCTGTGAAAGTGATCCACTGTTTTAGATATGGTGACAACAGAGTGCAATCCAAATTACCACCCCGTGAAAAAAAACAAATACACATGTAGACTATTTCACGCGCGCAAACACACCTAACTACCTAATATCCAGGCCCTGATAGTGTGTGGTCTAACAAGACAGCAGGATGGCTTACACAGTAGTCTTCTCTCCAGTGCCCATCGCAACTTGTTTCCTCCCACTCTGCCCACACACATCCAGTGACAGTCAGTGAGCTGCTGTAGTGATCTGGCATGGAAACAAAAAAATCTGAATGTAGAAATCACCATACTAACAGATAACCACAGATGAAGTACTCCTCAGTATCGGTGTAGCTTTCTTTACAATAAACACTTTTATATCTTTAATTAAATACAACTAGTGCAGTGCCAGTTACAGACCTGCCTGTTTGGAATGGTCCGCTTGCTTGGCCTGTGGTATTGCAACTTTCTTTCTGAAACTTTAAAGTGACCTGCAGTAAATGAGCAGGTAAAGACCAACTGATGGACTCATCCCACCAGTGATCCACAAAGAGCTGTTCACCTGTTTATTTAAAGTTCGCTGAAGCTCAACTCATTATGCAGCACCCAGTTGCCATGTCTTGGATAGACCTCGTCATGATCGTCAACGTTACTTGCGTTGATTAGTCGCAGCTGCCGGATCACGTGTCCAAATCACACCAAATTCAACACTGCACTTCCTTGGGCCTTTAGCAATACACATGCCAAGTGTGAAGCCGATTCAATTAATGGTTCTTGAGATATGTATTCCACAGTCAGACAGAGATTTCTTGAATAAGCAGATATTAAAAGATAAGATAGATAAGGTTAAGTAAGGTTAAGTAAGGTCAAATAAAAAATGTTTGGGTAATTCATGACTTTCCACCTAATATTCATGAGTAGTTAACCCCAAGCAGCCAGTATGCGCCATTAGAAGTGCTCGTCAGATGGTCAAATAGCTATTGTAGAATGTGTGCCATCAAACGATATCATCTCCTCTTTACAATGGTCAGTTTATCCCCCCGTCTTCCAGTGTGACCAACTGCAACAGGCATAAAACATTTTGCCTTCCGGTGTGAGCAACACACATGCACATTCTAATGGTCCATTTTGCTTAGGAATCTTTCTGAGTGAAAAAATACTGAAGTATTTAAGCTGCCTCCCTATATATTAGCTGTTCAAATTCTCTAAAGGATAAGGAAAGGAGCTGCACTGCTTCCTAACTTATCTCCTTTAGCATAGGACACATTGGACCATCCTTTATGAAAGGAAATGACAACATGCCGCCCCACAGTTCTTAGCGGCAGCCATATTTAAAGCAGCCCAACCTCATAGTCACACCTGGACACACCCTCGGATATACAAAAACAAACAGCCGTTTTATTCTCATGACATGTCCAGACCTGATGTGAATCCTCACATGATCGGCTGAGCTCCTGACTTCTTCTGTCACATCTGTCCAGTCAGTCAGTGAACAACAAGCAGAGTGAACTTATATTGCCTTATAGACATAATTAGAATCAAATTTGAATATGAAAGTTATTTAAACCCCCTGACTGTGGAATGGACAATAGCGTACAGCTATTAAGTAGAATCGGCTGTACTGCCAATACAACTCTGCTTTGCCTTGTCGTTTTATTATCCACTGTTATGGAAAAGGATAATCGGTTGGCGGAAAAAGAGGTGCAATTCCAATTTAGCCCACAGACACTTGGGAGTGCAGTTCAACATGTTCAACACGATGAAAAAAAAAGGGGCCAGCTGAGCTGGAAGAAGATGTCCCATCAGTGACAGAGGAGTAGAGAGGGGGATTATGAACAGCAGCTTTTAATCATTTGACATTTTTAATGATGGTTAGAGGGAAGAGGGGGTGAACCATTTATCAGGAGGAGGCCCTTGGGAGACTACAGCCCTCAATCATTTCTGCCTCATCTACCTTCTCTTCTTCCAAGTGTGTTTCAATCCACACACATTCTCCAGCATCCAATCACATCTACTGTCTGAAGCTGTTGTATTTGGGCCCAGGTTTAAACATCTGCCAACAGAAAAGCCATTAAATTGCACAATAAAGACTTCAGTTGGATGTAAATAAAGCAGCAATAGGATAAAACTGATTTATGTAGAAACCATCAAAAAACACAGCATGAATTTGTTCTGGATCCATCCCTTTTCTGCGCTACTTTGAATCCTATCCAATCCACAGGTTGTTATTCTGATTACTGTGTTTTTATACAAGCCTGTCTTTTAAAAACAGCAGCAGGTGTTCCAAGTGGCAATGGTTTGTTATGGCGTGTGATATTATTTTAGAACTTCAATACCAAATAGGAGTTTTCATGTGAAGCAGCAATCACCAACTCATTTCATCCTCTGAAGGAAAAATTGAAGTGGCCAAACGGCAGACAGAGACCTGTGAGCCCCTATGTTATGCTGATGGGGGCCTCATGCTTATGCTTTCTTGGTAAGAGGTCCTGCAATATACATAGTTTTGTTTTTAAAGAGGACAAATTTGCAAGAGGCATCAATACACTTAATTCACTGTAAAGAAATTGGTCACCAGTCTCAAAAAAAACAGCCAAAATCGCATAGTTTACAGCCTTGAGTCCTGTCTGTAACCTGCACTCTCAGTGGAGAAAGATGGACAGGAAGTGCCTCATTCCCTGACCTATTTCCTCCATTAAATCAGCCAATTAGCAGCACTTTTTGACAGTGCAACTGATCTGCTGAAAAATGACTTGACAGACTCAAAGTAGGCCACAGGATGGTTCTGATGACATGGAGCTTAACTTGGAGGCCCGTTAGCTCATCATAAGTGCCATGTCATTTGAGCAGATGATTTAGCTCAATGTGCCGGAGCAGTGCTTGTGGCCTCATCTACCTGAGGTGAACCTAAGTCATTAGCCCCAGTCAAACATGGTGTTAATTAATTTGGATAATTAATGGGTGGCTGTGCTCAAGAATTTAACTCGAGTTCTACTGAAAAATTGTAAACAAGATATGTAAATTATGGAAAAACAGCAGTGTGAAAACTGCACCTCAACACCACCGTTCCAATAACCCTGAAACACTCAAACTCAAGGACATTTGTTTGTCTCTTTAGGTATGTTTAGATCAAACACAAAGCTACTGCGGCCAAAGTCAAGAGTAACAAAATACGTAATTTTGCTTTGTATTTTGTCTGAAAGCACCATTGTACTGTCCATAAAGATAGACAAAATGACTAAAACAATCTAGTGGCTGGCTGCAGTATAGGTCATAAACTCCACTTCTCCCGAAGGGGAGACGCTAGCCCTAAGAGAACCCAGAGCAATAGACAGTGGCTGGCGGGGGATGAAAGGCGTTTAGAGGGGGCTCTTTTCAACACAAAAGTAATAAATCTTTTTCCACTTACTATCTCAAATGGATTGCAGATGGGATATTTATGCAAGCCCCACAATCATTTTTACATTAAAAAGATTTGAGTCAAGTTACCATTCTAACAAAATTATCATGCACAGCAAAAACATTCAAGCATAAAGTAACACTTTACTTCATTTTAACAGCAAAGCATTGTATTCAGTTTAGGGGTGCAACGATTAATCGACAAAAATCGATGACAAAAATAGTCGCCGACGAATTTAATAGCCGATGATTCGTTGGTTACGTCATAGCGCACGTTTTTCGTGCCGTGCAGCTGAACTAAACGTTGTTTTACATCTCACTCCCTTCCTATCTCTGAAAGTCGCGCATGTGCAATAGCGGTAAAACATAGACCAATGGCGGCGTCCGTTGCAACACCATCGCGTACCAGAAAGTCAAAAGTATGGGAGAATTTCACCCTTAACATAGCCCGAAAAAAAACTGCAAAATTTGTAAGGCGGACCTAGCTTTCCATGGAAGCAGGACACGAGCATTTGAAGAGGCACGTTTGACATCGTAACGTAGATGGTGCAAACTCGCCTCGGTAAGAGCCTGTTATCTAGCTTGCTATATAAGCGTATATACCTGTGTGTAGGATTCTAGAATCCATTACAAAAATATGGTTTAAACTTTTTTTTTAAACAAGTTTAAAAGCGTAATGTTATCATATTGCCTGACAAACGTCTTTTTTAAAATCACGATTATGCAGTCCGAAGAAGACTGTAGTTTTGTTTGATGTTTTTATTGCTGCTACTTTCCCTGTCCTTTTGTTTACAGAAAAAATGGATACTTGATTTTTAATTTATTTTTAGTATCGGCACTTGGCCTGTTCTTGGTTCACAGGAAAAAGGGAAACTTCAATTTAAATAAACAATTATATTAGCACTTTGCCTGTCCTCGGTTTTAAATGGACAAAAACTAGATTTCTCTTTGTTTTTGTATCAATAGTAGCCTAATATGCAGCAAAGTTTATTAAAAGACATTTTTGAATGAAATATCAATCTTTATTTTCAGTCATCACATGCCACGAACAACCTCAAGCTAAATTTAAAAGCTGATTGCTAAATAAGAGCAATTGAGAATTTGTGTGATTCATAATCCGATTAGTCGATTAATCGTTTCAATAATCGATAGATTAATCGACTATCAGAATAGTCGTGAGTTGCAGCCCTAATTCAGTAACTAAAACACTCCTTCTGATATTACTCTGCCCCAGTACATTGAGGGGCAGAGGATGTCTGGTATTAAACATTTAAAAGAGGGAACTTTATGCTTCCAGGTCAGGCTCTACCTCTGTTTTTAAACAGAGCTGAATACGCCTGGGTCTTCTATGTACAGAGTAATACACCATCAATTCAGAGACCATCGAAACCATGGAGTTTAGGCCCAAATAAAAGCAAAAGAAATCTTGTTTTTATTTCCACATATATCGTGAATACAAATATGAATCATAATCCCAATCATATGAATTATAGCCATCCACCATGTCCACTAAAGTACTGGAACAACAACAGATTTTGAGTTCAATGTTTGAGGCTTCAAACCTAAACGTCTCAGAATTTTTCAATAACTTTGGTCTAATAATTAGGTTAAAATTATTCAATATGCTGCAAATAGTAGATTTGAGTTTGTTTATAATAAATTTAGGCTGATAAAGAGTGCCTTCAGTCCACTGTGACCTACATGATAATAAAAGGGAAATGTGCATTATTCTCTTTTCCCGACAACCAATCAATTGTTTGAAAAAATATTTCATCGACCAAGATTTTCTTTGGTTTACTACAGACCTACTGTTAACTCCGCCACCACTACCCTCTACCAGCTATTGATCACTCAGCATTTCCACCGATCTCTTCAATCTCTCCTTCTCCATAAATGCCATGTGAGTCACTCACTCGTCAGCTTACCGTCCAGATTTTCCATCTATAACAATCAATGTCATCACTGCTTTTATTGTCAGTTGTACCATGAAAGCTCCTTTCATTGACAGGAGTTTGTCACAGAGGTTCAGTGTGGTGGTATAAAAGCATTGAGTTGAACGCTTCTTACAGGAGAAACGGTTTACTTCTCATCCTTCGCAGATGTGAAAGACAAAACAGGACCAGTAACTTGTGTTACATCCCTCTCGTTACTGCGAGGAACACCCATCATCAGTGAAAATCCCATCTTCAGCACCCATCACTCCCCCTGCAGCGACAGGCAGAACTGGCAAACATGGGCAGTATCCTACTCTTTTGTAATCAAGCACACCATGCCTAGAGGAGGACAACGATGAGTGGGAGTTGGTAGATCTGCGCAATTAATTGTTTTTGATCGGTGACCTTGATTCACACCCTTCTTCAATCTCATTTTTAGATGACAACAATTAAAAAGAGAGATTCGCTGCATCAATCTAAGCACTCCCTTCTCTGCCAGCGCTTCACAAAAAATGAGATCTGTGAACACCACATGATAAACTATATACAAGACAGAAAATATCTGAGAACACACCCAATGTGTGCGTGTGTCTGTCATTGTGAACTAAAAACAAAAACCTGATTTAATACTGATTCACATTTTGGGTTTGCAAATGATTTTTTTTTTTTGCTGGTAAAAAGGTTTTTATCTAATCAATCCAGACCGAGTCTGAGACCAGTGGCAATGTGCTGCTAACATACTGCTAACGGGGGGTGTTGTGCCTCGTTCACAACACAATTTCAGCCCAATTTTCCACTTGTCTATAGTGTCGCACGGTATAGTGATACTAGAAAGGTATCGCGATACCCAGTCATTAAAACGATGCGATACCTAATTTTACTAGTATCAGTATTTTATGAATGACACCCGGGGAACACCGAATGCGGAAAATCTGTCCACGTACAGCTGGGTGTCGCGATTGTCAGTTCACACTGGCTGCTGATCAGCCTTGGTTCTGCTGGAGGTGCTACTGCCGCGTTATGTGTTTAAACAGGGTTTATACTGAAAATGACCATAAACGTGTGGGTGAGTGTGTGTGAGAGAGGGAGAAGGAGTGAGATAGAGACTACTGCCCATGACTTGAAGTTCTTTACGTTAACATTTAATATAACTACAGCCTTCCTGAGGTTGCTGGTATAACTACAGTATTCCTTGTTTAAAAGTAGTCATGTGTACTCAAATAAATACCAGTACTACACACTATGAAGCCGCGTATTTTCCTCTCCTGCAAATATTTCACTATAAAAACCTTTTATAAACAAATGAATAGATTAAGTCAACAAAAAAAAACGATGTCGTGCTTTTATTTTTGAAAGAATAAATTACTAGACAATAAAAATATAGGCCCTTGTAAAGCGCTGTTAAATGTCCAGTATGCCGGGAGCATGACTTTGCGCATTTGGTTCTGTATAGGTGACAGGAAACATGGGGTGTGTTAGCACCGTGGATTGACTTAACAAACCACACGGTTTTAAACTTCCCTTTAAGGAGAGCGCGCATTGCACAACAGTGTCGTGTAATTTGGTGAGGACTGACTGCGCGAGTCTCAGAGAAAGAGAGAAGGGGGCCGTCACAATGTAAATCTGTAAACTGTCAAATTAATGTTATTTCTGAGGATAAACTTACTAACAGTTTTGTACTTTCATCCTTCCCTTTAAATAGGTTTGTTATGAAATTAGATAATTATTTGAAACATCTCAATCTCTGCCTGTTTCCAGATGGGACAGGTGCATCCTGTCCCCAAAATATCAGATGTGCACAAAAATAGGTGCATATGTTTTAATTGCAAATGTTACAACAGTGTGTGTTTGTCTAACTAAAGCTCATTATAGAGGCTACATCATGTGAGTGAAACGTTTCATCTCTCATCCAAGAGGCGTCTTTACTTCAGTTCCACAAGTCTTGTTAGTAAAGAACAGATTCATATTTCGTGGACCAGAGTTATTTATATCCTTCCCAGGGGTTATGTCGTGGCCATGTTATATATTCTTTCCCAAATGTGACCGGGGGGCTCCATAACTTAGAGATTTTTTACCTGTTCCTTTTAGCCTGGATAATGTGTTTGTTCTCCTATTTTTCTACGTAGCAGTTTGCTCCTCATTTGTGAAATATGTGTCAGTTCACTTGTCCATGTCGGTGATTTCACATATGCAGTAAACACTGCCCATTTGATGTGCATGCGCTCAGAAATTGAGGCAAACCTGGGTTGACTTACTGAGTTGATTACCAGATTTGTGTGACTGCTTAGCCAGACATTGTTTGTCTGGTTAAGTTCACCTGGATATAGGAAAACGATAACCATGGGTATGTTGAACTTGCTTTGTAGTACAGACACCAGGACATCATGATGCTACATGGAAATGAAAATGACTGACTGAATTTTTTTACCCATTGTTTCTCATCACACTGTCGTGCGTCATAGGGCCAAACTATGAAGTTTAAAATTTTAAAATAAATTTTTAAAAAGTACCAAAGTACGGCTGCAGCTCTCAAAACAACTACTCTCAACAACTAACACATTCTAAATCATTTCTATGATCTTAAAGAACACCTAAACATGAGTGGCACAGATTTTCGGATCAAGGTGAGCCACTCTAGTGATTAGTCTCTATTACACCATACACAAACAGCCACATGGCACCGCTGGCCTTTCAAAATGACCTGCTGTCTCGTAAAACCCAGACGAAGCAACGCTCAGCACCAGACTGCTTTTAATGGGATTTCACAACATTAACATTGTACTAAGTCAGCATGAGCGCCCCTCTGCTGGAACAGCCTCAGCTCTGGCTGTGTGTGCATGTGTACCTTTATGCACGAGCACGAGTGAGAGACAGTGTGAGATGGTGGGGAGCAACTGGACACAGTGTATACAAGGTGGACATTGCAGACAAGCTTAGACTTCAAGGAATCTACCAAGATATAACTGGAGTATGGAGATCCTAAGACAGACAAAATAGAAAATTTCTACCTCCGTAAACTTGCTTCAATTCATCAGTTGCATTTCATTTATATCAGACGGACCAAAAGTAAGAACAGCCAGGTGGGAAAGAGCTTTCAAGTCATCCTCTTAGGACAGTGGTCGCCAACCAGTCGATCTCTAAAACCTTCCCTGTCGATCCCCAAACACTCATTTTGTTTAAAAAGGGTTTTTTTAAATTGTGAAATGTTTGCAGGAGCAGAAGATGCACAGCTTCATACTGTTTAGTACTGATATTTATTTGAGTACAAGGGACTACTTTCATTAAAGGAAATAGTCTTATTTATGGCCATATTCAAGGAAAAGCCTATATGTGAATTGATATGAATGTGAATATTGTGCATTGAATAGATAAAGTTGCACAACTGCCTTTGTGTATATTTATGCTCCTCCATTAAGCCTTTAACAGAAATTGCAAAAATAATAAATATGACCCTCCTAAATGGGTTTTTGGAAGATATCAGGGTGGTAGATCTCATCTTACGTTTGGTATTAACAGGTTTGTGACCACTGTCTTGGGAGATAAACAATTATTTGATCACTCTGCCAAACAAGGCAATTCATATAATAATTTCATCTACATTGATTATTTTTGGGGCATTGTCTTTTTTTCAAAAACTTGTGTGAAAAATGAGAATCAGTATGTTACTGTACTTTTTAAGTCTCTAAATCCTGTTGCAGTATCATGATCAGTAAGCCTATAGCAGCCTACATGGGTCATAAGTGCCACATTTTCTGTATCTTTTACCCTTTGAATATTTGGAAGGGGAATTTTTTTTTTTTTATTGACAGACAATTTGTTACACATTCTCTTATGATTTCCATTTACAAACCCAAAATGAAACAATTGATTATTTTATGTGTAGCTCGGATTATATAAAAAAATGTTGAAACAGGAGAATATGAGTGGAAAGAGAATATAACCTGTTTTTTTTTCTCTCAGCAAGTTTTACAGCAGGAAATCAAAATGTAAGGTAGCCTTTTTATTTCTCAGGTTGCATTACACCTCTCAGTTGTGTTACAATAGACATGCACATGCACGTCAATTACTGGGTTGCAATTAGCTGAAATCTGTGACATTGGTTGTGTAAACTCAAAGCACCAATAACCAATGCATTTTCATTTTGCTTGCTTGTGGAGGCTGGGCGAATTAAACATGAACTCCACTGTTGACTTCTGAATGCTGTGAAGCCTGGCGTGTTTATGCCACCCACCCATGCTGTAACACGGAGGTTAACAGATGTCACGTCGGTCACAGGGTCAAACCCCAGATGGTAGGAAATGGGAGTGCAGGGGTCAATTGTTCTTAAATGGTGGAAGCATATGAGCACACGTTCAATGGTATAAGCAAGCTAATTAACATTCAAACAATTTTTAATTACCGACTAAAAGAAACTGATTACGTGTTAAAAGATTGTGGTTTTTTCTTTATCACACTCGCAGCTGAGAACAAGAGCAACCATCACAACAGTCAGCCGAGCTTCCAGCTATGATCAGCCTCACCAGTTCTCCATCTCACCATCTGCTGTGGTCCACCCACACACTTCTCTCACAACACTTGATATGGACAGTGGCCTGCCAATGCCCAGGAGGGCAAAGCAGATGGCGTGGTTACAGGCAAAACATTTAGCCTTTGAATAGCAGGAAAACCTCAAATCAAATGGGCACTGAATGAAGTCAAATAACGCTGTGGGGATATTAGGCTGCCTTGTTTGCTTCCCTGGAATACTGTCAGCCTCTGCTTAGTCAGAGGTAAGAATAAGAGACCAACTACTTCTACAGAGTTCAAAACTCCACAAAATATGCTCAAAACAAAAACTACTGGCAAGAGAACCACATTGACTGATGTGCACTTTTAAAGCAAACATAAGAGATGGCTCAAAAGAGTAATCGATGCATGAAGACATGAATGAAAGTGTTCCTGAAGGCAGCTATACCTATTGCCACAACAGATATTAGGGATATTGGAAAATAAAACAACATCAGTAATTACCCCCATACAATTTTTGTAAAGTAAAAGTATTATTCTAGTTTGTTATTCTGTGACCATAAACAAGAGTTTAAAATCCCAACCTTCACCCAGGAGTAAACATCTGTCAAAGCTTAGGAAATAATGATAATAATGAGTCATTTATCATTATAATTATGGACATCGAGTGATATGGACATCTCCCACAAATGGAGAAAACCCGTCACTTCTATCAGCCGTATTGTCATGTTGTATCATTTAACAGAATTAAATATTTGTTCAATGGGTCAATGACTTTCTAACAACCTCTTAGCTGCTTATTTACTGCGTGACTAGACAAGTCAATTCGTTTGAAACAAGTAAAACAAGCAACCACCTTTGATTGCAACATGCCGGAATTTTCAATGGACTCGAAATAGTAAAAATGTCATGTGTTGAGTTTTTCTGTGCTCGTCTCTGTTTCAACCGGCAGAAGAAGCACTAGAACGGCTACATGTCTGAAGGAGTTCGGGAGCCGCGCTGTTCTGCAGCCGCTGCCTCGGAGGAGAAGCAGGAGAAAGTTTGCGGGAGAAGTTTTTCAGTTTCACGACACATACAGCGACAGACAAACACCGGAGTCACGACGCGTTCACTGATGGGTTCGACACATCATCACGGTGTGAAGAAAGCGGGTTTCAAAACAAACGACAAAGACAAACTCACCGTGCGACACCTTCCAGTCCGCCCGTCCACGACCTGGAGAAAAGCGACCCGAGGAGAAAATACCTCCGCGACGCCAAGTTTCCTCTTCCCCTCCGCAAAAGACACGACCGGTCGCGAGTGAAAAAGTGCGACTCCCGGTGAGAGTGAGAGGTGGCGCGGAGACAAAGGGCGAGAAACGTGTCCGCGAAGTCGACGCCTGCGTGAGAAGACGCTTCAAAGGCAGCGGGAGGGTTTCTTCCTTTGTTCCTGCCGTGGCCGCAGCCTGTTCCGTGGGTCTGATCACCGTTCATGTGTCCCCGACTGCCGCTGATTGGCTGCAGCGCCGGGATCAGGCAAAGGTGACTGGAGTCAAGCTGGCGATAATATCAACGCGTCTTCCCACCATCACCTCCAGCAGGAAACACCGTTTATAAAAACACACCTTTCTGTTTAGTCTTCTAGTGTCCAACAGCTGCACCGCAATTTATTTAGCGACCGCGCAGATGTCGTTCAGTTTGTTTTATGTTGCTGTAAGGTTATTTTTCTCGGACACGACAGGTTCTGTGCTTTTATTTTGTACCGTGACCACACTTCCTGTTCAACTGCCCCTTACAGCAGGTCTTGACGCAGGGTGGAGGCCACTTCATGCCAAACATAGTTTTATCCTGAGCATAATCACCGTCTGTCTCATTTATATGCACTTGTGTAACGTTAAGGTTCAGATTTTTAAAAAGGACATTATTTCCCATTTCTACTCAGACACTCTTACTCGTTTTATTGTCGTTTTAACAAAATATACATTGTCATATACTTTATACAAATAGAACGGCGCTCTGCCCAGCAGTCCCCTTATGAAACCACATTTAAATTCACTAGATCCGGATTTTTATTTGGATCTGCATCAAATTAGATGTCCCCTAAACATGCCTGATTTTATTTCCACAAGATCCAATAATTCTTCTCTGAGAAATCAAGGAAATGCTTAAAAAATACTGTCTGACCTATCGCGTAATGTTAAAGAAAGCAAAAAAGAATTCCTTGATACGCCCAGGGGCCAAGATTTTATGGCAGAAATTCAATGGTTTTTTTCTTGGGTGATGACCTGTATATACAGTCTATGGTGATGACCAACCCCTCCACACAATCTAATGGAGGTCAGTTGTGTAGGTTTTTGCGTTATCCTTCTAACAGACAAACAAACAAACACAGATTGACCTCCTTAGCGGAAGTAAATATACTTTGTTATACACTTAATCCAATTTTCTTCACCTCACCAATAGCAATATCTCCCGCAGGTTTCAACATGAGTAAGCAGAATGAGAGTAATAAAGAAGAATGAAATTAGGCTCATTGCGAAAACTAGACCATTTGCTCCCTGAGCAACCAGCCTCAAGTCAAATCCAAAGAGAACCGCAGATTTGAAGTTGATGGGTTTAACTCAGCAGAGATCAGTTGCCTTGTCAGTATGAAACACAATTGATTTTCTTTGCTGCTCTGCAGTTGAATCATTTAAAGAATATTTTGACATTTTGGGAAATGCGTTGTTTCACTTTCCTGCTGAAAGTTAAATGAGAATATTAAAAACGTTGTCATGTCTGTCTGTTGAGGGGATAGTTAGTTTTAACTTTGCATAAAGACTGGAAAGGGCCAAACATCTGGCCCGGTTTGGTCCAAAGGTGGTGGAAAAAAAGGCTGTCTTCCAGCACGGCTAATTAACACATTATATCGTATATAGGTTGTGTTATCCGAACAAAAGGGTAAAAACAACTAGTTGTGGGTTTATAATGGATAACGCACCAGACAGAAAGTTACTGGTACTGGCCAAGAAATATGCTAATGCAGCACATGACCCATAAAGCCTCAACTTGTCATTTTTGACTTTGGTTTTATGAATAAAACAGCCACTAGGTGGAGATCCACATGCTTTGTCTTCACTTTCGGGTAGTACCGGTAGTCATGTCGACCATCTTTATGTCGCTGGTCCTGGCATTAAATCAGCAAGTGAGGCACATAATATAACAAAAATTAAATCATGAGTTGTAAGTTGTTTCCACCCTTTTTCCAGTGTTTGTGCTAAGCTAAGCTAACTAGCTCACTGGATGTATACATATATGTACTTCATATTTAAATACAGATATGAGAGAAGTGTTGATCTTCTCATCTAAACCTCAGCAAGAGTGCAGACAAGTGTTTTCCCAAAATGTTGAAATCTTTCTGTATATACCTCTCCTGGTAAATGTTACTGCAGAGAGTGAAATGTCTGTTACTCATCAAGTCAGAAAGTCGAGACAGAGGCAGTTTTGACTGAAAATGACTCAGAGATCCCATGCTGTGTGTCCCTGCAATGGATTTGTATTGGTATAGGTTACTGTCTATGAATTGGGCTGCGTGTGAGTGTGTGTATGCGTGTGAGTCCTGTCTTCCTGCAGTCGACTTCAGACAAAGCTGCTCTTCTCACCAGCATGACTGAATCCTCCCCAAGTTCCACGACACTCTTAGAATCAGATGTTTTTATCCTCTGTCTTTCATTATGTCCTCTCCCCTGTATCTACTCTTCTTTATGTCCCTTTTCCTTTCAGTTTTCATTTCCCTGGCTGCCTGTCTCTATCCAGTCCTCTCATGTCATGTCTTCATCCTGTGGGTCTGTCTCTCTCTGGACTGGGCTGTTGAGCTGGCACTAACTGGATAGTGTACAGACAGTCAAACAATGTCGCTGAATCACCATGAGGGCTTCTGCTTGTTAGGAAATAGAGGGGAGTAGTTTGTCTAGACTTGGACAAACTTCCAATCACTTTGCCTCCCATCTGTAGATGATGTGTGAGAGTGTGTGCACGCACGTGTGAGTGTGTACTTGTACATATATCTTTGTGAAGACAATTTTTTTGCATAGACATATAGACCCATAAGGACACGGGACCAGTGAACCTCATGGGGACAAAAGTCTGGTCCAAATGAATCGTAATTTCTGACTTTCCTGATTAGGGTTAGGGGTAAAGGTTTGGTTTGACTTTTTGAGGGTTAGGACTTTGTTTTAGGGTTGGGTTTAGAATTAGGTTTGGGTTAGGGTAAAGATTATGGTAAGGATTAGGCATTTAGTTGTGATGGGTAAGGTTAGGGTATGGGACTGGGAATGCATTATGCCAGTGAATGTCCTTGTAAAGATAGAAATAAAAGGTTTTGTGTGTGTGTGTGTGTGTGTGTGTGTGTGTGTGTGTGTGTGTGTGTGTGTGTGTGTGTGTGTGTGTGTGTGTGTGTGTGTGTGTGTGTGACAGACAGACAGATGTCCCTGAATTCACCCCAGCTTGTGTGCTCGTCACAGCCAACCATAGTGGGCGGTGGGTTCAAACAGTTAGATATGATCATGTGTTTGATATCGTCTATCATGTGTGTTGATACCATCCCCTCTGTCCATTGAATATGAAGCTGGAGCCGGTAGTTAGATAGCTTAGCTTAGCATGAAGGCTCGGAGCGGGAGAAAATAGCTAGCATGGCTCTGTCCAAACAAAAATACACCAGTCTACCACCATAGCTCATAAATAATTGACTCATGCTTTGTGTCGTTTTCCACCATGTGCGAGAACTGGTTGCCCAAGTCTGGAACTGAGCTGCTCACGAATCCCAGCCACAGAGTATTTCATCCGCCTCTAGAGCTGAAGCTGACAGACCTGCTGCTCTGCACAGACTGCTCTGTGTGAAGTCGAGCCAGTCGGTGACTCACCTGCAGGACACGGTCTCCAGGCACCACTGAGAACCTCCAAATACTGGTGGAGGTAAGGACAAGCTACTGCACAACACAATGTGGACAAACAGAGTCTTCAAGGGTGTAGAGGGACAGAGATTTCAGACAAATGTATGCAGTTCTCTGGTTAACTTGATTCTAAATTTCGCTTTGACAGAACTATAATTAAAAGACCCCATCATATGAAGGATACAAATGGAAAAATTGATATTTTCTAATTCTACATAAAAACATCGATCTCAAACATCAACTGAATTGAAAAGGCATTCCACTTTACGCATTAAAAAAGGTTTACTTTTCACATACTGTACAAAATATCTTCCTTGTCTCTGAAGAGAGTTCTTTAAGCTGAGTATATGTAACTTGTGAAGCAGCAACACATTCTTGATTTGATCAAAGGTTAAATTATGATGCCCCTGCTCCGTTGAATGTTGACTACAGACTCTATAACGATGGAGGACACGTCTCCACTTCCTCCCACTATCCAGAAATGAAACCAAAATATACCAAATACTGACGCTTCCATCTTGTACATTGGCAGCCAGAGTCTGCGCAGTAGCCGATACACGTGCTCGACTAATCGCGAGTCAGTCATTTTTATAGCCTCAAATAATTAATTAATACATTCTACACTTTTGCTCCTGATGTAATCTGTTTTAGTATTTAAAACGATCCCTTCTTGTCAGTCGTGGCCACATCGCTAATGTTTCTAGCTAAGCTAACAAATCTAGCTTTATCACAGGGAAATGGTAGATAGTTATTCTTTACCATCCACAATGTGACAAATTTCCAAGGGAAAGCATGTGGGTGTAAAATTAAATCCATTCCTTATGGACTGCTCAAAAATGGGCTCAGGTAAATGGATACAGGACTGTTGGCTACCACCTACACCACCCTCACATGTGCTACAGCGTGAGGGAGAAAATACTCATTCAGAGCACAGCTACTGTCATTTCTCTGCTGACTGAGACCCAAACACACCTCTGACCCATGATATCCTACTGCTAGCTAAAACCTGTTAGCTCATGTGTGGATGATTGTGATTAACTAGTTAGCCTAAATCACACTTGATTAGATACAACAATGTCCCAGGGTTGAAGATGAGTCGTAAAAAAAGGATTTTGTTTGACAGGAAGAGAAAAGAAATGGATTTAAAGCACTCACACTTTAATTAATTATTTAGCATATATTAGGTTCAGTTGAGGGGGTAACTGAACAAGTAACATATGGACAAAGGATTAAAAAACAGTTTTTTCTGCCAGTTTTTTCTGCCAGGACGCATTCACAATTTGTGAACGCGTAAATATCAATATTCTCGATAACACACAGCCACCGCTGTCGTCTCCTAGTGCCACAAACTCTGTAAACATCTTTGTCCATGTCTTCTACATGTATGACACCGCTTTGTCTTTTTGTTTTTATCATTTTTGCGTCTTTTGCGTGTTAGAAGCATCATCAACACCCCCCAGACTTTATACTAGGAGGCTAGGTGGAGAAAGTCCGCAGATAATCCGGAGGCTCTCACTCGGACATTTGGGTCTTCGGAGTTCAGTGCACGTCTGACACCAGCTAAAGTAATCCTCATGATGTCAACAGACTTCAATTGTTCAAGTCTGGAAATCGTTATAGAAATGTTAATAAATTGCTTTATGACAAATGTAGTGCCACTGCTTCTTCAATTTTGACCATTGCTTTTCCAAACCTCTCTCTTGTGAATCCACACACATGATGAACATGTAATGTTAAATTGCTGGAACAGTTACCTGCTGTGAGAGGAATCAGTGGAAATTAGAAAGCATGTGCCAAAGCAATAGACAACAGTAAGAAAGTGGATGAGAACCTTGATTTGTATGTAAAGATGGAAAAGAACAAGACATTTATTCTTTCAGATAATATTAGTGCCCAAATTCCTTGATTTTCGATTAAACCAGACAAACAGTAAAATACCACAACACAGAAGTGTCCATCAGAGCTGAAGTAAATAAAAAACAGCGACAGTCTGTCTTTCTTTCCTCTCCACTCCCTCCGCAGTTCAGAGGCAAACAAGGTGCCAGTCATTACACCCCACTGCTGTCGTTTCACAGTGTGTCCCCAAAGCTCAATTTAGCGAGGCACAAGCAACACCCAGAGGCACTTTGTATTATTATGGAGAACACCGGCGCTCTGTGGCAGATTGTCGAGTATGTTGTGTTGAACACATTCCTCCGTCCTTTCAGCCTGACAGAAAATAAATACATGTTGTGTTCTGTGAGTCAGCCCGGTCCTGCTGGGGCTAATGTGATGATGTGATGCTGTTGTGCAGGCAGGGAAATGAGCTGTGAATGAGGTAAGTGTCTTCCTCTGCTGAGGCATTGTCATCATTCACCTGGCATCGCTCTGTTCTGTTCACATGGAGCCACACTCATTATTTTATGTCACAGATGTGTCTCTGCTACAGAATAAAGTTAAACATGTTTTTTTTCATTTAGCCATCTTTTGGATTGAGCAATCAGGCAGCAGCAGGCTGTCACCTCTCAGTGTCTGCTCCACTGGGCTGATGATGTACTGGAAGTCTGAGTAAACACCACCACCTGGTGGCTCGAAATGTACTTACACCAAACATATTTTTCAGTTGCACTGTGTTCATAGTTGCTCTTTCTGAGACATGGTTACAGTTATGAAAACAATGAGAACACCTCATTTAATAAACCTATAATCATAAACCTTATTTATACAGCACTTTTCTTTACAATGTTACAACGTTACAACTATGAGAATAAAACATTGGAACATGAACAGAGAAAATAGAACAATAAAGTAGATGAATTCATATAAACAAATGAACAAATGTGACTAGTCAGGGTAAATAAGAGCCAATGGCAATCATCTGTAAAAGCTTTAACACAAATAAAAGATTTGAGAAGGGATTTAAAAGAAGCAAAAGAATTAGTCTCCCAAGATTAATGGGAGAGAATTCCATGATGTGGGGGCTAAAGACCATCACTCACTCAATATAAACTGTTGTGTCATAGGTTAATAACGTCATTAATGAAATAACCACTGCCACCAAAATGTTATCCACCAAGGCACATATGTAAGCAGCTGAGTCAATATAGTAAAAAAAATAACATATGTGATTCTTTTCATTGAGACTTACATTCAGTGACCAAACATACTCATATTTCTTGTAGCCCACAATTCACTGTCTGTGTCTCTGACGTGATGTTTTTACTCTTCTGCCTCTGACCAAGCCAATCACAGCGAGTGTACCTTTACATCTTCCCTCTGTATGAACTGTGGGGCTGTGTCTGAAAACTAAATTACACAACATGTGATATGTTGCACCAAAATCTGAGGATTAACATGGTACTAATTGATTGAATTTAAAGAATCATTCAACATTTAATCATTTTATTAATTTTATCAGCAACATTGCACTGGCAACATTGGCAGCTGATGTTTTGGGTTTTGATTCGCTCTCCCTGCCCTCATCAGCACTGATTCTGACCACAGCAGGTAGATTCTGTATTTTCAGCAAAAAGGCTGCCCCGCCTACAAGAATCAGATGGTTTGAGTGTAACTGCCTTTTTACCATCATGGATGGACTACATAATCGGCCTAGACAATCACAGACACCGACACCGTGTGACAAGACAAAACGATGCTAAATGATGTTTGGAGACAGAGATGCAACAGGTGACAGTTGTTTGTCTGTGGTTGTTTTTCATCAGTTTCAGTCAGGGTGTTGCTTCTATGTAGAAGAGGTCAGGGGCCCATATTCACATAACCTTGTATGGATTCATGTATGAGAGTTTTTCAAATTACAAATAGCAGCTATTTATTTGTTGTCAGAAAACGTAAAGTCTCTTGCTGTGAATGTGTTAATAGTAGAAAAGCAAGTCGTTTACTACCATTTGAACTGTGCCTCTCCCTTCAGGCTCCACATTGAAATGTGACCCAAGCAGAGCTAAAAGGAAGAGTAAATATTAGACTTTGAATTGCCATCAGGCCTGATCACGTGTGCCAGTAGCCAGTTTGTGGCAGCTGACTCATTCAGATGAAAGATTCCTGTTGAAAATGTTCTCTGCATGTTAAGATCACACTGCAGATATGTTGACAACCACACCTGAAATAGTTTGAAACAAGGGAACAAGCACTACTGAGTCAGATATTTGTACTCTTGTGCATCAAAGCAACATAAAATGTGTTACAAACAAACTACAACTTTCAATGGGTTTTTCACTGTTCAGAGAATCATGATTTTCATTTGTGAGAAAAACCGTCAGGCACACAATCATTCTTGGACACTAACCCTTACTTGCACTCTTTCCATTTTATTGACTTTTTGTTTTACAAAAACAGGTATGAGAGAATGCATAGACTGAGCCACACTCACAATCGGCTCATCAAAGACAACATGAAATAACCAAAGGAAAGGCAACAAAAGGCAATTTATTTATAGAGATAAAAACAACACTGTTTGCAGTTATTCTTCTGAGTGCATTCATACTCCTATGGTCTCTTGCACAAACGACACGGCTGAATGACATGCGATTGTCACTTAAGCGTGAACGCACACACTCAAACAGTCACCAGACAATGCAAAAGAGTGGTTGCAACAGAATAAGTGTAGAATGCAGGGAAGAATGCATCCGCTGACAAATAATCAACACTGATACGAGTGAAAGAGATGCATAGAAATTTACAGTTTAAAAAGGGTCAGTTCACCCAAGTAAGGAATAAAAATAAATTATTAGAAGAAAATCCAAATTTCCCTCGGACCTCTGGAATTATTTTACTCCAGGTTTTAAAACCTGCATCAGCCTCTTCATTAACACAACAGAACTGAATGGGTTGGAGTCTAACAGCAGTGAAAAATTTTACTGTGTGAGCACCGCAAACAAAATTCTTTTGTTGTTTTTTTTCACTGAGCTAATGCTCAGATATCCCATGACCTGTAAAATATTAATATAAAACTATCAGCAGGGCTAAAACATAAGAGAGAAAATGTTTTGTTGTTGTCGTTATTTGGGTAAACTGACCCCTTCATCACGTTTGGTACAATCAACTCACACTATCTGTCCTGTTTTAAACCAATAGGAGTGTTGCCAGCACCGTGATACCCAAACGTCCAGTAGCTACTAGCAGCAAAGGAATCAAAGATGGACTCGCATCTTACTTCGACAATAGCGTGCGTTGACGGCGCTGTGTGCAAACATGAACCCACCTCTGGTAAGATTTGTACAATGAGGCTAATCTAATGCATCCTTCATGTGTTCTGTAAAACTGTTCACTGTTCACATTGAGGATCACACAGTTCACTCAGTTATTTTACTGGAGGAAAGCATCTGGGGACACACACTGAGGCTGCAATCTCAAGTACAACAGGCACTGAGAGAGTGAGCATAGCTGAGCTACAGGTTACACCAGATATACCCTTACTGCTGCACACCAGCACGCTGACCCAGGAAGCAGTAAAGTATCAGAATACGTTTTTAATCCAAGTTCATATACACAGAAAGATAACCACAGCACTGCAGGGGCGAAGCCAGGCCCATTTCTAAGTTTGTGGTTAGTTGTTAGACAAAGTCGTCAACAGGCTGGGCACTCGTGTCATGTGACTACTGGAGGAAAGTTACTTCTGTGAGGTCACAGCAAATCGCTACTTCTGTCAGATGAGTAAGTTTGAAACATGAAAAAAAAAAAATGCAGCACGCAAGCATCTTTCTATTGCATGAGAAGGACAGCCACAAATACATTAAACAAAATAAAAGCTGTTCCGTGTTTTTAAACCAGTTGAAATGCAGTGATTGTTTCCTTACATGACAACTTAACAAGAAGGAATCAAGAAAACACTTAGTTTGTTTCGTTAGTTTTTTTACTGGTCTGCATTTAATTAATGTGCATTTATAAGAACATTACTGGCCACCTCCTTCACATGCTGGTTTAAACTCTACAAATTTTCCAGAACAAACTCTTGGATTTGTCCTCGTCTGGAAAACTAAACTGGACAAGAAACAAAAAAAAAAATGAGAAAGACATTGAAAAGTGCAATAAGAACAAACACTCTTGTTTGGATCCATCAACATTACAATTAGTTAAAATGTGTTAATTATATTCTTTTCTTAAATTCACAATATGGATCAGTATTTTGTTTATATTCCAGTAGTTAGAATGGTGGATTAATTTCTGGTTTAGCTTGGTGATTTTCTATCCTCTATCAAACCTTAGTGTACTCTAGTGTAGTCACTCTTCTTCCACACGTTTACATGTACAGGTTCATAGGTCAATGTCATTATGAAGACTTGTAATAAGATATCCATCATGTATGTAGTGTAACGAGCAGCAGACACGTGTAAAGTCCTGCATCATGAGGATATCACCACCAGTTTTAACCCGATATGTAAAAGGACACCTGAAATCACACAATACCAGTGTACAACTACATTTCTACATCCATTGTAACAGGTCAACCAGAGCTCCGCCTCCTCTTACAGCCACTGTTCATCATGGTACAAGTCCTTTAATCACACAAGGCACATCTCCCATTAACCTCCCTCCCCTCCGCCACCCCTTTCTCCTCAACAAGCCACAGCACTGATTTCTCCTTTTTCCTCACTAACTACTGAAACCTTTTCAACTCACTCCTGAGTCTGGGCATCTCTGTATTCTGGGCCTCTAGGAATGCAGGAAATTATTTTACCATCTGATCACCGGTGGAGAACTTGCATTTTCTATTTCCTATTTCCTAAGGATTACAATTACTGTATTTCTCTTTCATCATTCGATGCAGAATACAATGTAACTGGTGCTTTCTTCAGTACTCTGAGTCTGAGCTTGCACAAGCAACATAAATGTAAGCAAAGGGGGAAAAGGATGGAATAAAAATAATAATAGGGAAACTGTTTACTTGCCACAGTTAAACCAAGATTTTCCCAAACTGATGCAAGTATTTTTTCAATCCTCCTCCTTGTGCCAGACCATTTGGTTATACAACAATGCTCCCGACTTATTTTTTAAGAACCACTCGCTGCATCACTGAGATGATGGTCGTCATGACGCCGTCCCCATCCTCTTCTGGTGAAGTGGTTGTGCTAACTGGTGTGCAGTTTCTCTCATTTTCTTTTCTCCATCTCCGAACAGGGGCAGGGTTACATATACTGTCTGATAAGGTGTAGGTGTGGGGGGATGGTTTAACCATTCAGGAAGTAGACCACCAACTCGT
Source organism: Hippoglossus stenolepis (assembly GCF_022539355.2). Lineage (NCBI taxonomy): Eukaryota > Metazoa > Chordata > Actinopteri > Pleuronectiformes > Pleuronectidae > Hippoglossus > Hippoglossus stenolepis. The sequence continues at coordinate 25,793,528 of NC_061486.1, forward strand.
AGGTGCACATCATGATGGCAGTGTTGGGGATCTGTCGTACCAGGTGAGTGAAGAGGCCGCGGTACAGAGCACGGTAGCCCTCCTCTTTGGGCACTGTCGTTAGAGTCTGGAAGAAAGAGCGATACTTGGTGCCCTCCTCACGTAGCCTGGTCCGGATCACTTCTGCAGATGTGAAAAGAAAGATGGAAAAGGTTATATGGAACAGGAGCACCAAAGCAGCCTATGTTAGCTCATTGCTAATCTGACTCTCACCATGAGGATAAGCGATAGTTGTGGCACAGGTCTTGGAGGTGGCAGCAGCAAGCATCATTCCCACAAAGTCTGAGGCATCTTTAGATGTCTCCTCCTCCTCGTCCATGTTTTGCGGCGCCTTGGCCTCCAAGAGGCGACGTTTGATGTTTTCATAAATCACAAAGTGGATCACAGTCTCTGAGATGCCAGCATAGGATGCGGACATGCCCCTGTAGAAGCCTCGCAGGCCGTCTGTCTGATACACTCGCCGTACACACTCAAACGCACTCATCTTGCGCTCACCCCGATTCCTGAGAACAAAAGAAGACCTTTTGAAAAGTCCCACTTACAAGGATGCCATCAACAACAACTTTTATAAAATCTGTTGTCAGAAAAAAGTCATGAAAACTCATGTAAAGACAAAATGCTTGATGACACTGGTGAGCTGTCTGTGTCTTTTTGGATACTACCATTAGGAGACTGAAAAGCCACTTAAAATTCAACAAATCGAGGATATAAAGCTATGGAATGTGTATGATAAGGTTAATGGTTAGCAAAAAAACATTGTGGTTGTGGTAGATGGAACACAACCTTGCTCGCATATTTTAAAAACAGGCTGATTTTGAAAATCAAGAATTTGGATTAAAGGTAATATGTGTCTCTTTAAAACCACAAAATAGACAATTAAACACATCCTGCTGGTGTACAAATAATTTGTACAAAAAGAAAGTACATAATTTTTATACCAGATCGAGTTTCATTACCGCCATTTGGAACCTGACATGTACAATATGTAACACACAAACTCAAGTGTCATATTTACCTCGCATCCAGTTGTAGGCGGGTCTTTATCAACCATATTGGATTGGTTGCTGTGATAGCTGTAAAACCTGATGAAAACAAGATTAATGGGATTAGATTCTGCTCAAAATCTTGAAATGTGTTAATCTGCCTGTACCACATAAAGAAAATCATCAAAGTAACACTCTACAGAATATACATTTGCTCTCTAAACTGCGTTCATGTCATTTAACAAAATATAAAGTCACATGGGCCGCTCAGAGAGAGAATGCTAGCCCCTCTACAGATTAACCTATGTGTGCTAGTGGGGGAAAAAAAAAAAATCAATGTCATCAAAATTGTATGTTTTAATCAAACAGTTAAAAACTTCTTCTCATCCAATGACCTAGATAAGGCAGAAGAGTATAGAAGTGCATAGAGAGGGATAGAACAAGCAGATATTTTGAAAAAAAAAGCACAGATCTGTGGTGAGTACTCACGCAGACCCAAGTAACTCCTCACAGATGCAGCTAGAGACCCCTGGTGGTGCGGGGGTCTCCCGCCCTTGCAAGAGGAGAGCTACGGTAGAGTTAAAGCCTAGAACAGACACAGGCTTGTGTATAGCGAAATGACTGGCATGTAACCATTTAACTTAAACCCATTCCCCCAGGATTTAACCCACTACCAAGACAGCAAAAGGGACATTAGGGAAGAGTACAGCTAAAAAACACAATAAGCAATACAGTGACAATAACAAACTACTGTGGAGCTAAAAGTGATGATCAAAATCATCGTATGACCCCTAAGATTAATGATGAGACCCTTTGGAGAAGCCCGTCTTGAAGAGCTGAAACTGGAAAATGCTGCTTAAACATGAATGCATCAGTGCAGAGAGAGAGAAGAAAAACAAAACTTTAGTAATTGGGCTTATGTATCTAATGTGTCAAGTGGCTTATTTTGTATGTTAGTGTATGGATGGTATAAAAAATCTAATATTGTTATTTAATCAATATTTAGGCTAATCGGACACCTTAAATGAACACAATTTGCCATGAGCCGGAGTCATTTACAGACTAAACACAAGACTCCACAGAGGAGGTGAGAAGAGGGCCACGGTTAGTTCACAAATGTCAGTAGGACACAGAGGACTGAATGATGAACAGGTGTTTACAAAGTAGAGATTAAAACTAGAAAGTTGAAGAGCGTTTTGTGAGTTTTCTGGATGTGGATGAAACCAAGTTGTATCCACACTGCTGTGCTTTCTTCATGCATCATTGTTTATCCCTATTAAAAATCACAAAGGTTTCACTTTCTTAAAGAAACTGCTGTATTGTGATTTTTCTTTGAAGACGAAGATAACCTTCAGGAACATGGAACATCATTTTTCCACATAGATCAGTTAAAGACATGAAAGAGATGCTAGGCCAGGCTGTATAAAATAATATATCAGTCACAGCGGACAAATATTTGTGTTAATGCTTTTGTACTTTGACTTACGTACAGTAATTTCACATAAATATATTGGTTCTTTTACTTGGACACAGAACAGCAAATAGCTTGTTGTGGCCTGGAGGGTGAATTACTCAGTACACACTACACAGTATACAGAAAATCCTCAGGACAACACAGTGGTGGTCCTGTGAGTAATGGGATATTTTTTTGTGTCATATATTGAATATCTTATCTTTTTTTTTACCTGTACTATTTTTTGTCTAAATGGGATATATGTTTTGTTCTTGTATCAAATACATTTGTTTACGTAAGATTTAGCTAGCTCCATTTTACATTCATGTTTGTCCACATTCATATAATACATGTAGTGATAAAAGAATTTAATAAAAGATACTATTATATTACTGAGCTATGTTATGAAGACGCTGACCTTGACCGAGTTGTGGAAAAGTCTGTGTCATGATGAGATAAAAGAGGCACCAACATAAACCTGTCAGACTCACCTATGTATATGTACACACACACACACGCACACGCACACGCACACGCTTGTCTAACCCACATTGTAATAGTCCCACACTCCCAGCAGGATCACATTGACACAAGAGCAGATTACCTACTCTTGACATACAAAGCATTTGAGAATAATGATGCAAAATTTAACCGTGGCCTTGAGACGTTTTAATTAAACAACCTGAAGATTGCTGTAGCAGAACACCTACTAATAAAATGATGGAAACCGGATAACTTATGGCAGGAGTGTAAGGGCTATTTCAAAAGATAAGTCCTTCGAATCAAACATAACACAAACTGGTTCTATCACTGCGTGCTCTCTACAGAGGGATCAATGTCCTTTAGGTTGCAGACAGCACCTACATGACACAAGTCTGTTCCTGCATGTACCACCTCTATTAATCTCAACCTAACAGCACTGAAACAGGTCTGTTTACTCAGCTTTTCTCACAAGTACGCTGCAAATGTTTGCTAGGTTACAATATATTGAAAAATATTACATGGTGGTGCTCAGATATATAGTTACCTGCCGTTCCAGCCGACACCATGTGTACCTGTGTGGAGTCAGGTTCCAACACACCGTTCAATTTCTCTTTGGCAGTAGAGTAAGCAGCAAAGTAGATTGCTCTGTTGTAGGTAAAAGAAAAAAAAGAAAGGTCAGTGCATGTTACACATGTTCAAGTGATATTTTGGGGTTATTTCATGTAAAGCTGATGAGTCCCAGTCCATTATTAGCTCCTGTAGGAGTGTAGCTTATTAATTACACTTCATTAACTAATAAAACTGTCAGGTTAAGCTTTATGATCAGTCACAGCACACAACCCTAATAAGACAAAAAGGCTATTCAGCATAAAGGCACATCAAAGTCACAAAATAAGCTGCCTCTACCTTTCCCCTACTAGCTTTAATATAACTGTTTAATGTCATAATCTTGTTAATTCAAGCTAAATGTGTTTTAAGGGTGTTAATGGTGTTGATCTTTAAATCTACGTCACAGTTCAGAGAGGCCTTGTTGACTTCACTTGCACTGATCTGCACCAGCATTCACGTAGCAAGAAAACACTCTACGAATGCCTAGCGCTGGCACCTGCTTGCTCCAGCATTTAGCGTAGCCCGCTGCCATTAGCCACCACTTTGTTCCAAACACTGACACCAAGGATAATTGAAGATCATGAATGTTATAACTTATTACCTAACTGCAGTCAGCTCAGAGTATTTCCCAGACAAAAAGTTGATGCTGTTGCCATGTTTCCCAAGAAGCACATCACCAGCACACAAACTGATGAGAAAGTGATGAAGATGAATGGGACATAAATGGCCAGGGACCCCTAATGCTTCTTTGTCACTAAGCGACCTCAAAGATACCTTTGGCGGTGGTTACATAACACCAATGTTCCTCCCCGTAAAACAACCAATGAGTCCATAAAGGTTTATTTATCGCCCACATGTGAAAATGTGACATTACGTCCTTTTTCAGGGGATAAGTGTTGGTAAATGTCAGTGTTTCCCCTACCATTATATTAGGGGGGCGCCCCACCCCCCCTGGAAGGTCAAGTTAATTTATTTATTTTTTTAATATAGCGCCAGATCTCAACATAAGTAATTTCTATAAAACAGGTCTATAGCTTGCTCTTTTATTAAACAAACTAAATGGCCTTATGTTATTTATCTTATTTACACGACGGCATGTCATTTCTGTCTCTACATGGTCGCGCGTTTAGATTTCTCCTCTGCTCTCTGTATCGCGCACGGTGGAGTTCCATCCCGATGCGCACACACGCGCACAGACACACGCGCACAGACACACGCGCGGACAGAGAGCATCCATCGGAAAACATGTCGCATCAACCACCTGAAAAGCAGATAAAGAGGCTCTGGAAATGTTCTTCCAGAAGCCCAGAAAAATACACTGCAGTGACAAAAGCTGCACACTTCGTGGATAATTCCGTTCATGTTTAGTTCAATGTACAGTTCAAAAATTGTTCAGATGTTATATTGACTGCTGTCATTAAAAGAAACACATGAACATCATGATTCCTTTAAGTTTTTGTGTCCGTGTCCGCCCCCCCAAAGCTGTAAACCTAGGGGAAACACTGAATGTAATTAAACAGAAACGTCAAGAGACCATGACTTAAACCAAGGAGGGACAGGGTAAAAGGTTCTCATGACAGCCAACAATTTTTCTTCGGCGATAAAAAGAAAACAAAGTGAATGCCCTGTCCCAATTCCTCTCCCTTTGCCCTACCCCTAGATATGAATTGCCCCTTGCTGAGTAGTGCCCCCCTTCAAACAGAGCCACAAGGAGTAGGGATAGAAAATCTTCCCCTAGTTATTGGGGAAGCTATGTCATCACTATGTCATCAGCAGCCAACCAACGTTATCACAGTGACAAACCATATCAACCAACGTCATTACATTAACCGTTATCAGCCCACAGTATAATAGTGACACATCTGCCCCTTACTGAAAACATTATAACTTGAGAGGGGAGTTCAGCGTAAAACATAGCAGCAGTGATTAATTTAATATATATTAGTGTTGAGGTAGTCAGTCATATTTTGGTGTACGTAATGGAGGCTGAGGTATCAGTCATTACATGAAATGCTAGCAATAAATCTTAAGCATCAAAATAATATTAAAAATTTGTTATAATTTAGGCAAAACACTAGAAAGCCAACAACTTACAGCTATATTCATTACTGATAATTTTTTTAATAGTTTTATCTAGTTCAACCATTATTTTGACAATTTAATTATTTGAAGTAGTCAAAGAAATCCAATGACTGTCAATTAAGGACAACACTAACAGTCTTTTTAAAGTCATACTCAAAAGTGGTGCACATTGTTAAGAATATGATGAAGATGAAGTTGACAGCTTACCTGGAAGGTGCAACGCCCACCAAGTTTGGCCCCAAGCCCCTGAAGAGTGAGCGAGGTCCTTCTTTCTCCAGTATCAATCTGACCAAAACACACAGACAAAAATCCAAATAACAAATCGAGGAAAACTCTGCCTGTCCTGCGATTTTTCTTGGGAACCACTCATCTGCTCGAATTCAAACATACCAGGTGTGTGGCTGAGGGCCCAGTGGCATCACATTTTGAATGTGCATAAAACAGTTATTAGAACATCATGATTCTACCCATAAACTAAAGCATGCTTTACTGGTGTTAGCCCCATTTTGTCTAATTAAAGGAATTATTAAAACGTTTTCCTCAGCAGTTTTTCATCACAAAATGTTATTAGAATGTTATGTATAACTTGGCATTAAATCTAGTGAACACATTTATTTGACCAACATGATTACTCCTTCCCATTTTTATGACTGTCTGGCCTTTTCCTCTCCTTCCTCCCTCAGCAGGAACATAAGCCTACATTCAATGCTCTAAACTTGGGTAAAAATATGTAACTTGTATTAATGTTGTGGCGGGTCGATGTTCGTCTGCAGAGATAAATGTTGAGTACCCACTTGAGACAGTGCAGGGGCCCTGGAGGGGTCATGCGGGCCACACTGGCCCCATTGACTGTACTGAGCTGAACCTCAGACACGTAGAGGGTGATGGAGGATGACTGCAGACGTGTCTTCACTACTTCTAGTGGACAAGTTAATATGGCTCCTACCGTGCCCCCACATCTGACAGAAACACAGGGATGGAGAAGGTGGAGGTGAGACAGCGAACATTCTCCAACAGACTGATACCAAGCGTGCTTCGATGGCAGAAACACTCCGATTCATCACAGTGTTGTTTTCATGCATAAATACATAAGCCAATGGTGTGATTAGTGGAATTCTGAATCTCCCAGGCATGTAGACAGGAAAAAACACAGTGTGGGAACACAGTGAGCCAGTCAGGAATGCTTTGTGTTTCTTGGGGAAGACAGCAACCTTCTGTGCCACCACACCACATTCCCGAATCACAGATGTATATATTTTCATACAAGGAATATTCAAATAGGGCTAAAACAACAACTTGAAATGGTTACTGTCTTTTGATCAAGCAAAGTGTTCAAATTGGTTTCTCGTCTTGTTTCCCACATTTATAAAAACCTGCCCTTTGACAACTTGTGAATAGTAAAATAAATCATTTACATGTTTTAACACTTACAGACGTGCAAAACTGTGAGCCAAGATCTTTAGACATGCATTACTTGACAGCCTGCAGAAACACAGCTACACCCAGGGTGTCACTTTATGACCAACCCAGGTATTTCAGGTCACCTGTGACTTGAAATATTAAACTGAATGTAATGTGACTGAATTCGGCAGGGCAAGGCCCCATGAGAGGATATCAAGAGCAAGAACGACAATGGTTATCTTTAGTTAGGGTTAAATTTCAGACAGTACTGGAGTGGAGGTAGCATATGCTCTATACTTTTGCAGAAATTAGCTTATCGTCCTGGATAGTGGGCTTTACTATGCACAAATATGAATATCTTGAATAAGTACATATGCATATCATGTTTATAATAGGACCAAAACTTCCCACAACAACGAATGCTTTTTCTGACTGCAGTTGTCTGGGACCCCATCACTGCACCGTAAAAATGTCCTCAGCTGCCACTGTGATATTTGAATTTTCCATGGCCAATACCGGTCATGCTGTACATTCAAATACTAATATCTATTTTAATATTCATGCTTATGCATAAACATACTGCAAATTGCTTGTATGTGTAAAGATGCATGGCAATAAACCCAGATTCTGATTAAGGCTAATAAAACTATAAGTGTACTTTATTTTGCTGTAATTTGTAATCAGTGTAGCTGCACAATAACATATTGAAGGCTCCAGGCTGACAGCATGAGTCACTGCTTTTGTTAATGTTAAAGAGCTGATTTATCCTGACAGGAAACAAATGCGCTAAAATCAATGTCTCAATTCATTTCTTGGATAATCTGCCTGAGGCAAGATGGAGTAATGCTACAAAATATATTTGAATATTGATCTAATGCAACGTCAGTATGTTGTTCTACTCACTTTCACAGGTAGTGTGTCTATGAAGAATCACAACAGTCCCAGGTTAAATCAGACTGGGCCACAAGTCGTGCCATTATCATACTGGGCAGACGAGCAGGAGAGATAAGAGCAGACTGCGTTCCACTGTGTCCCCACTGTTTAGATGTTGCATCAGGCACACGCGTTGTGTCTGTGGGTTTTAAACCCTGTTCTCTGAGTGACCTTTGGTGGCAGCTTGCTCACGTTTGTTTGGATGCACTCGTGACACGTAGAGTAGGTTAGACTCACTTTATTTAACAGCGGCGTCCTTTCAAGCGGATCCTCAGCTTCTGCGTTTTAAGTAACATTGAGTAAGCTACTACGAAAACTAAGGACGAGAACAGATCACCCACGCATGAAGAGATTATCATTCATACATTGAAATGTCATTGCAGCGTATGACATTGAGCTCAACTCCCGGTGCACATGCGTGAGTCTGACAGGCTAGCTGACACCTGACACACCGATGCTAACAAGGGTCTCCATGCTAACACATTGTTCCACTAACCGTCGTCAACATAGCAACACAAGCACCCCAGTGTTGCGTGGAACTACACCGGCTAATAACTACAGTTAGCCCCGAGTGTGTGGAGCTAGCTAGCGACGTCTGCTCAATATGACACGGGAACATGTACTCACCCTCCAGCAAACAGATGAACTAAAGTGTCTCGTTGACTCATTGTGGATCATATTCGAGAACAGTCCACGGGACACCACACAGGGGACGACGGGGGCGGCCGTGGGAAAACAGTGGGGGGGGGAGTGCCGACCCCCAACCTAGCAAGCGAATGATACTCAGCTGTGCTGTGGTGGAGGTCAGCTGCATGGGAAGAAACGACGCTATGTAACTGCTAACTGAGCTAGCTTGCGTTAGCTGCCCGAGCTAACGGGTTTCCGCTGGTAAAGGTCGATGTGAGAGCGACAGGGCTGCGGCGTTTCCCCTCTTGTGAACCGGGAAAGGGCTTCACCACAGCGTGCGGGTCCTCGGTGTGGGTGAATAAGTCCAGCGGTGCAGGAATGACAGCGACCGCAGAAGACACGACTCGGCCTCGCTCACGTTGACGCACCTTGAATCACTGACGGTGTCTGTGCGCCAGGTCCCAGTGTTTATCCTCGAATGGGAAGCCGCAAAACACAGGCGCTGATTGGCTGAGGCGCCCTGTGGACCCGCCCTGCCACTACTCGTTCACGTGATAGCGCTTTTATTTTGAAGGGCAGAGCATGTCTCTCAGGAGATGGCGGGAGGGAGGAGAGTTAGTTTCCCTTAAAGCTGGAACATCAGACTGTAAGGGGGAAGGAGACAAATAAAGATGGAGATAGGACATTTTGAGTAATTGAGTGAAAATGAAATAAAGAAGAGAATTGAAACTGATCCTGCAGAAGTTAGAGGATGCAGTTTTTATTGTATTATTTTGAGTAGTATGACCAAAATAGGGTCAATAGCGACCGGCTTGTATGGCAGCACCATGAAAGCCATGTGGCCCACTCAGTAGATCAGATATCATTACCTCTATGCTTTTTTAAACTAAATAGTGTCCCATTTTAGAACATAGGACAACATGGAGAATATCCCTTGTATGTTCTACCACACTAATTAATGCCCACCACCATTAATGAAATATGAATAAATCTTATTTATATAGCAATGTATAACATATATAACAATAACTAGTTACACCTACACACAAATTTTATGTTTGACTAGACTGTTCTTTTCTCATTGAATAAATGTAATCATTTTATAGCAATATTTATATACAAAATTTATAATAAAACATATTGACAAGTCTGCAACAATTAAATTGTTTACTAGAACTGTTTTGCAATAGTTTTCCATTCCTTTACATACTCCGTTTGTAAAAAGCTAAAATTAGCTTCACTACATTTTTAACTGATATTTTGGTAGAAAATTGTTAAAATACTGACGTAGAAATATAGCGCAAATTTATTACAAAGTCTACTGTTATCCTTAATTATGTCTCACACTTATACAGACAGACACTGTATAAACTAACCAAACAAAATCAATCCTTGGTGGAGGTAGTAAATAAATGAAATACAAAGAATGAAAGAAATGCTCCTGTACAAAACACATGAAAAAACTAAACTCAACAAACTTAACAAGATAAAACATACTGTCTATACTGATAAATGAAACACTTACAAAAATTAAAGCAACAAACTATTACAACAAGGATAAAATATAACAAACATATATAACAAACACTTCTTTTAAAACTATTTACACCATTTATACTCATGTCAAAGAATGACATCAATATATTTTCTTCCCTCTTCCTCTGCATCTCCTCGAACCACTGGTCAAGTGGCAGATGGGCATTTAAAGGACAGTATATACTGTATGTCCATAATATTGACTTTGGCCATTTTCTTGATTTCGGGGGTGGTGACATTGACTCCATTTACTTTTGTCAGTTGTCCGATTGTACGGTCTATGGGCATAATAATACTGGCCTGCAGATTATTGAGTGTTTGGCCAGTGTCAGTCCCAAGCAAGTACTCTGCCAGGCGGTCCATGCGGTCCATCCACATCACTCATCCACAGGCTGGTAAATATAAGAGTACATCAAAATGAAAGAAAAAAACCCACAATATCACAGTCAGAAAAGTAACATATCTGTCACAGTGTAAAAAAGACTCACCTGTTGTTGCCCGGGTGCTGCTGGGGTGGTGGCCTGTGATCCAGATGTAGCTGTGGCGGCAGGAGCAAGGACAGTGATCATGAGGGTGTTGGGGAGGGGAAGGATGGAGTGGAGAGGCCAGCACTTGCAGCAGGAGAAACAGTAGCTGGAAGGCTGGTGGTACTTGGGAGGACAAGTTGAGAGCTAGCAGGAGGGGCTGATGGGCCGGGGGGCATATCTGTGCGCTCATGCACAATCTAGAAGTAAAATGGCATTTAATTGGGTTCAGAGTTTATTTGTTTGTATTACGCTTTTATTTGTATTCAATGCCTGGTATTTGTGTCTATTTCTTGCCCTGCTAGTTTACTGTCAGTATAATTATATTACATTAAAAATGTATATTCAAATTAACATCAAATTATTGTAAAGCCAGTATTAGTACTATGTACTATAGTAAAACCACATAAATATTATATATTATATAATAGTATAACCGCATAAATGTGAGCTATTTTAACATGCTAATTTAAAAACATCAGCATTGATATAGCATTTGTAAATCAGCAAATTTTAACACAGTTCAGCTCAGTGTATAATATAGTAATTTGCCATAACTGCTTGTATTACACTTTGGTTACATACAACTTTACACAACTGTATACTTGATAAACATGCACAAATGAAGCCTTGTGTCCCAACAGGTGCAACACCTGAACACAACACGGATCTCATATTGTGTGGCACAATATAGTGCATAAGAATAGGCTCTAACATTAAAATGATGTTATACTGTGCTGGAAGTTGAATGAGGTTCTACAGTAACGTTATGATTATTAAAAAAAAATTAAATAGGAAAAAACATATTCACACTATGTAAAATTGGAGCTCATAAAGATTCAAATGATTAAGTATACTTAACTTTGTAAGGTAACGTGCGTTGATTTATACAAAGACGAGCGGTATAGAGAAAGTAAAATAACACGGCAACGTAACAAATGGCGACTGTAACGATTAATGGATAAAACGGTGGTTTAAATAACTCTTAAAAAAACGGGTGTTAACCAGTCGTTTTTCGGCGCAATAAATGACCCCCCCAACTAGCAGCCTGACAAACAAGATGACAGTGGAGACATCTTACCTGGAATAAAACCATCGACTGTAACGGAGAACAAATCCGACAGTGACGAAGATCAACAGGTCATTTCGCGCAATGCGCTGATTGTTAAAGACGGGCCATGGTGATTGGCTCTCAGTGACGGTGTCGTCACGTCAAAGATGGAGAAGGGACTTACTGATTGGTTGGTCAAAAAAGACAAAGCTGAGACGTGATTTGCCAACTCAACCAAAGATGGACATATAGCTTACTGATTGGCTGTGAAGAAAAGCTCACTATTGTCATTGAGAAAATCTGACAGATAAACAAAGACTTTATGATATTAAAACATAAAAAAATACTACCGCCCGAACAGGGACTTGAACCCTGGACCCTCAGATTAAAAGTCTGATGCTCTACCGACTGAGCTATCCGGGCTCTGAAAACTTGTACTAGTATAAAACAAATTTGAAATATGACAATAATATATGTATCTATACATATACGTATCTATACGCTTGTGATTCTTAAAGACAATGTATGAATGTTAAGTCACTAGCTGCTACTTCATCATAGACCATAGTGGAAGAGGGAGCAGCTGTATCACTCATAACGTGGCTGCTGATTTGAATAAGGACACAATCCTCATCAAATGACTTTTACTTCACAATGTGCCTAAACATGGCGCTGCTGTTATCCAGTAGGACAAACACGTTTGTTTTATGCCTCATGGCCCATCTGCTGTTTTATTGTCGAATAAAGTAAAAAATTGCTTTGGGGCTGTAAATAGCCCTAAAGCATATTTACACAAATTGGGTGAAATGGTACCAACAGAGGGATTTGATCTTAATTCATATTGGTACATGTAACACCAACAGTTCACACAGAGGTTCTCTGTGCATTTCCTAAAGGCAACTGAATGTGTGTGTCAGAGAAAAAGAGAGAGAGCGGTTGATTTTATAACCACAGATTACAATTTAACCAGCACAGATCATGTGCCTTAGTTTACCATGTAATCATGTGACTGTCTGACTGTGCAGCAAAAAGACTCTACTCTTTGTAGAAGAGTAAAATACTTTAAGTAAACTGTCATAATTTCTACTTTTTTAAGATTAAGTGAGATCTAAATGAAAATATATTTACCGTTTAGGTTTAAATGTAATATTTAGTTTTGACGTTATCTTAAATATATTTTTACGAGAGAAGTAAATATGACAAAGATCACTATCATTACTGTAAATCTGGCAAAAAAAATGCACCACTTTTGAGAAAATATTTTGGAGCTAAATATGGTGAAATGTAGCTGTTTTCTTCAGCATGCTCAGCTTTACTATTTGCGCCTTATATTAGATTCTTTCTCCCTCTGAATCTCTGCACTCTGTGTGCACTTAACTTCACCTGCACAAACATTGATGTCCAATCTCAATGCTTCTTCTAGTGGTAGAAGGAATAGGATTAATCCATACATGATTATGTCACAACTGCTTTCATCGATGGAAGGTGCTGCTTAAATATTTCCCCAATACTCCCTGTACTGTTTGTTTTCATTTCCAATGTACTATTGTAATATACTCATGATTTCAATAAAGTTTGTCACAAAAAAGTTGTAGTAATATAAATGTGCAAGCATAAGTAGCAAGCACGCCCACTGTCAAGCATTACAGCAACACATAGCTGTGACTGCACAGTGAAGATAAGCCAGGTACGGACTTTTGATCACTTGAAAAAGTAAATTGTGAGATAAAGGGTATCATGAACTCTGAGTACATGTGCTGTGTGTGTTTGTAAAGGAAGAGTATTTTTGGTCTGTTTGCTTTTGGTGTAGAGGCAGAGGCCAACATCTCGGTGTCAGGTCCGTCTGGAAATAGTTAAATAAAAAGTTAGTTTGACCTTTGAGAGCAAACATTTGTTCAGGGGCTCTGGGTTGACTAAAATTTAGTCAAAGTTGGCCTTTGGCCAGTCAGCAATCTCATACATTGACTTATCCGGCAATGTTTGTTGGTTACTTTTTTAAGAATGGAAATTCTAAACATCATCACCAACAAACACTTGCAACAAATAGGTCACTACTGAAAGAACAAATAATAATATATTCCCTTTGCAAATATAGACTAGTATTAATGACAAAACAAAACAAACAAAACACTCTTGTTATTTTGCTACTACAGCAACAGAGGTTACCAGTTAATTATGGCGGTTCATGTTTGCTAATGTTAGCTAACTTTATCTGACTACTCCTGTGTTATGAAGTCCTCAGCTGTCAATCATGACATTTCACCCTGTTTTTATAGAATCAAAAAACAAATTAAAACCAAACTTACCAGAAAAATTAACACTTAAATGTGTGTCTTTACTCACAACTATAGCTAACACACGGCTGACAAATTATGACTTTTCTGAGTAAGGAATTATTCAGGGATGTTGGACAAATACGTCACCCTCCTGGCCCTTTTCTGGCCCCTGAGTCCCGAGCTCTGCCTCTGATTTGGGGAATCCCTCACTGTGACAAAATACCTGGCAAGTTTCCTGTTTGTCCCCTTATTATGAGATTCATTTATATACCCTGTATCCAGGAAACACCTTCTATCAGTTTAAGCATGGATGCATACAGTATGTATGTGAAAACACCCACAAGATCACATTTATGGAAAAATATACATTTCAATTGACATAATATGTGATTTATTTTTTTGTTTTTGGTATTGTTAAAAATGGTGAAGAATGACTACTCCATTACTCATTTGAAACTAGGTCAACACAACATCATGATCAATGATTGTTGGGCTACCAAACTTTTTACTTTGTTGATAAACAAACACTGACGGATTCCAAGTATTTCCAAGTAGGCCCATGCCTGTAAAAGTCATTATTCAGCATTCTTTAATCTTGGAAATGTGTTCTGGGAGAATACAAATTGCTGCTTCTTGAGATACACCAGTTAGTAAAATCCATCAGGAAAATACCAGTTAAACTTGAACTATTTCCCGGACATTGGGTTTATGTCTGTAACACAGTTGACAATGGAGCTGACAGGCACCCAGGCTTATCCCACGTGCACCCTGGCATCGGGACAGCTCCCACTCAGGACAAGCTTTCATTCTCTGCTCACATTGAACTTTGACCTCCTTTAGCTCCAATATGATGTCTCTGTGGTCATTTTCAATATTGGTAAATAGTGCACTAAAGAAATAACAAAAATCCAAGTAAAATAGATTGCAGAGCATACCACTTGTACCTCAAAGCTGATGTAATCTTTTTTTTTGGTATTATGGGTCAAAAATGGTGTACAATTGTCTTTTTCCATCAATAAAATAAATCAATTACAGCAGCTTATAACTTCTTTATTTGTATGACTACTAATAGCAGTTTAAAAAACTTCATCTACACAGTCAATAGTATATTATCTCTGTTTAAACTAAGCAGAATAATGTAACACAGCATATATTGTAAATGTAGAATTTGAAATGTTGTTACTTTCGACCAAAGCTAGTCCATATTCACTACTTAAGTTTATGAAATAAATGTCTTCAGTAGCTAAAACAATAATTTTTTGCAAATGCACCTTTTTATTACCCACTTATCTGTTCACAGGAAGCTAACATAGTGTACAATGTTCATTGACAGATAGGTTAATAAAAAAAAGTGAGAAATCAGACACATCTTAATAAAGAACCCTCGCTGAGATGATAAAGGTTAGTGGGCATACAGTGCTTTTATCTAGATGCAAACATCACTATGCTAACACACTCACAAAGGCTAATGAGGCATGCTAATGTGCTGAGGTTTAGTAAGTACAATGTTTCCCATGTCCACCACTCTACTTTAGCAGGTTAGCAAGCTTACATTCGATTTTCAACACACGGCACAGAAGAGGTTGATGGAAATGTTTAATGAATTAGTTTATCAGGTAATGGTCATAAACCAAAGACTACAGGGGGTGGTGTTAAAAAGTTAAAGATCTTTATCAACTTTATTGCAATATTGAGAAGTAATGAGAGAAAAATAGTAAAAGTACAGATCGTCAGTGTCTTTATCAATACAAACTGTTATTAAAAGACGGTGAAAGACAAGATGAGTGCAAATGTTTTGTTACATAATCATCACTGTTTGCATGAGAGATAACGTTCATCATTATTTGAGATCAGGGCAGCTACCAGACATGCACTCACAGCAGACTGCAGCTCAGTATCTCATGATGTTCACATACACACAACTGGCTACCAAGTGTAATTTGAATTCCCTGAAAATTATATCAACAAAGCTTTAGAATTAGGTTGAATTTACTTACACAGATGGCTTCATACAGGACAAACTTTGGTTTTATACACAGACATATTACAAGAACATTTTTAATTGTCAGTTTCAGGTTTTTTAACATGGCAACATAAACACACACGCTCAGGCACACACGTTCCATCCCAAATCATCCACATCCTCCCTGTCATCCCTGTCCCATGACTATGTGAGAGGTCACTTTAAGTGGTTGCACATTCAGCAGCTTGGCTCATATGACTGCCATACCTTCGGATATTACTGCAGCAGAGGAGTGATCACTGAACAATGATCCACTGAAGGCCCAGCTTCATCTGGGAGGCCTAGATTCAATTATCAACAATGTCAGACTTGGTCAAGTTTGGTCCAGGAACCTACCGCTGATGCAGACGCAGCAGGAGACTGTGTCGAAGTCTTTGCAAATATATGATAATCATATGATAATCTGAGTGACATCTCACCTGTATTGAAAAAAACATGAAGCTTAAAAGCATGTAAGTCACTGAGCTGCAATAATTAACTGGTGTTTCTGAAGGCTGGTGAAGTACACTGTTCTTGTTAGTTTTAGTCAACGTATTCATTGACCATATGCAGAGATGTTGAAAAAAATGGCATGGAGGCAATACAATATACTCTTTTGACAAATAACCTAATTTGCTTTCATGCAGAGAGCTTGATAAAAAAGGACAATACTTATGTCTGTACCATAGACCGTACATAAAGATGGATGATGGGTCTCTACTTACTCTAGCTATCTACATGTATCTATCGAATGGGGGACGGAGCCACTATAGCAAGGTACCACTGATAAACGCACTTGACCAATCGTGAGTCAGTCTCAGCTGTCAATCATGCCTGTATTTATAGCATCAAATATTGAGTTAAAACCAAACTTACTGAAAAATAAACAGTATTACATAAATCTGTGTCATATAAACTTTCTAAAATTACAGAAATAATCTTTGAGTATAATTTTTTTGACGTGTTCTTTGACTTTTTAGTTTGGATCATGTCCCATATACTAACCTGGTTAGGGTTACTGCAGCCAGCCACAAGGTGGTGATGTTTTGCTTCACTTTTGGGGAGCAATCATGTAGTCCATCTATCAATGGCCAGTACGGTAATAAAAAAAAGCAACAGTCACTAAGCTTAGCTCAGCAGAAAGAACTGGGAAACAGGCAAAGTTGTTCATTTGTCCAACATAAAAAATGTCATCTACTGACATCTCCAAACTCACAACTTTTCAGTGAAAAAGCTCTGACAACGATGTCAACTAGCTGGGGAACATAATGTAGTGTTTAGAAGTGAGCTAGAGAGACAGATATTTCCCTCCTGCATGTGAAGAGACCAAAAACAGAGTTAAAATGGTGACTGCATTCATCAAGTGGTCCGAAGCATGACTAGGTGATGGAAGGTCTATGTCAGCGGTTTAATAAAGGCTACATCTAAGACGGAGGAGACAAATGAAACACTCATGCAGACAGTTTATCTGCATGGCCCATCAGGTGGTATCTGGGCTGGTGGCCCAACACACCTCTGCTACTCTGCATCAATAACATTCAGTCGACAAATTGTGCTAATGAGAAGCTTTTTGTAAACCATGAACACATTCTGTAAATCCATGGAACTTCACAAGTGCTGAACTAAGCTGCTTTTCAGAAGATGAGAAATTGAGGTTTTCAGTTATAATATATTGTGAAAGAATATATATAATCATGTATTCCTTTTATGTAATTTCTTTTAAACACATCCAGCATTGAATCGACTAATGTGTGAAAATGTTAACATGAAGAATTGATGTTTGTATCCACATCGAGCTGCAAATGAACCAGGTGAGCTGATAAAGAATGCATCGTGTCATGCTGTTATGTTCTCTTGGTAACCGAGCACCAATGTGAGCTTGTTTTTCTCCCGGCATTTAAGTCCTGTCTTAGTGTCTTGCTCTGGCAGAGGCTGAATGTGAGTAAACTCAATGATTAGTGGCAACCACACAGCAGCAGTAAAGGATGCAGGCAGTAGTCATCTAGCTGTTAATTTTGCATCTGGCATCTTGTTTTAAAATCACGATTCTAAAACTACTAAAGCTAAAGGACAGAAAAAGGACGGAAAATCATCAGAGACAATCAATGAAATGTCGATACATAGTAGATACATAGTAAGGAGGCACAGTATAAAAATACATAACAACCATATGAACAGGAAGTGCAGTGCAGAAACACCACAGCTGCAGAGATGTTAGACAAATAGAAATAGCTTGCAGATGCCATTTACACTACAGGTGAGTGTTACAAAGGCTGGTGTCAGCGAATGCAGAACCAAACCTTGAGATTCATTTTTATCTAAAAGTGATGCTGCCCACATTTTCTCTCACTGTTTAATGTACTGCTACTGTAGCAATTATTCATATTGAAATAAGAGACGGGCAGAAATTCCCACAGAGACTTTAGTCAGAGTAAATCGTTGCCTCAGGAATATGTCGATTCCCCCTCTACAGTTCCTTCATCTTTCATGACTTTAATTTAGGTCAGCAGCAGTTTAGGAGAAGGAAATAATATTTGGTATTTCAGAATCCTTTCCAAAACAGCCATCACTTTTCATCTCTTATAGGAGGTAGACGGAAGTGATGTATAATTTTAAAAAACAGTTTATTTACCCCCTTTACTTTACTTAATCAATATTTGTAATACACTGTCTTATAAATCTTTATTTGTTCTTTGTGTAATATTCCAAGCCTGCACCATGTCTCTGGATTCCTGTGAAGCATTCGGCTCTAAGCCCGTAATGTCACGACGAGCTCTCTGTACCCTTTCTGCTCCCTCGTGTGTGTAATGATTTCCCTCATGAAGTCGTTCCCACGTCCCTTATTCAGTTTGTCTGTCAGCAGTGAAATGCAGGTTTAATACACTTACATTTTCACAATCAACCAGCAGCGAACCATCTCCCCCCCCAATCCTGTACAAGGTCATACCAGTGATGCAGATGTAACATAAGTGGAGGAGATTATACATAATATAGTGTCAACAGGCTGCAAGCTGCTGATTAAATGTTGTAACACGCTACAAGGCTACGTCACAGTCCCCCTGTGGCCTGTGTTCAGACTGTGATGAAAGCTACTGTGTGGGTGGTTTGAAAACATCAAGAGGCTTAAAGCGACGGTGGCCGAGAGAGCCCCACGCAGTGCAAGTTTGTTCACTGCATTGTTGTTATTAACAATCAAAAGTATTTGAATACACAACATTTGTTCCACAGCTGAAGCCTTGAAGGCCACATGTGCATCTGTGTATAGTCCAGTAGGTGGCGCAGTGAGGTCGGGATTTGGCAGAGCTGATCAGGCCAGCTACAGACGCTTTCCCACAACTGTCAAGTTTGAAAGAAAAAGCAAAAGCAAAACACTATACCCGAATATAAAATATATCTTGCTTTCAAAATAAAAGCATATTTTTGACTCGTTTTTCAATGAAAACCTGATTTAGCCTGAATCAAGTGGCGGTTGTTAGTTTTTCCTTAATCAGGGGCCACAATTTACACAGAGAGTACAATTATATGTCCAACATCCATGCACAATTCCTGATTCAGTAAGGTGCACGTTGAAGTCATTCCATGTTTATTGTTAGCTCCATAGCTTTGATTCAAAGCCACACATCATTGAATATATATGGAAATTTATTCCTTGTTAAAGCACATTGTGTACTTCAAAGAAGCTTACAAAATAAAATTCTTAACAAATTGTCAAATTTTTTTGTTATTGCTAGTATTGGTGGTTAGTGACTTCAGGATTCAATCAGATGTCAGCCCCTGAGCCCGGATCCGCCACTGTCTGTTAAAGAATTATCTCCAATATATTGCACACAGGGCTATAGCAAGGGTTCGCAGAGTAGTGAGGGTTGGGAGGGTGAGATGTTTGTTAGTCAATTAGATTAACACATAATACAAACATATGAGGCCTATTGCTACAAAAACACATTTTATTGGCGTGTGAATTGCAAATCTGAATTAAGTGTGCACCTGTAAATAAAGTCGATTTTAGACATGACCTCGGGAGGAATTCTAGAGAATTGCGTCCAGACTTTCTCCAGAGGTTTCCTTTCACACATGAATAACAGAGCAGGAGATTGTACACTCAGACGTGTTAACAACAACACAGGAATCTCCAGAGTGTCCTGCTGCAGAGATTTTGCATCTTTAGACACAGCACATAGACAATAGTATTGGTCCTTATCACCAAAAGCTCTCTTGACGGCCTTGTCTGTGTTTCCTACATGTATGGCACCGCTTTTTCATGCTGAGATCTTTTTTTCCTGTTTTTTCTTTTTTGCATAGGTCAATGTCAGTACATGTCTGAAAGCAGCTTTGGTCAAATAGATTAGCATGTATTATGTACATATGAGGCCTTTTGCTATATTCAAAAAACACATTTCACTAATGTTTGAATTGTAAAACTGAAATAACAAATTTGAACGGAAATAGTACCTGCTGTCATTTAGCTTCAAATGTTAAAAAACATTGCTAAACATTTTCATGGTCTGGGACCTCGGACTCGTCACAGTTGGCTATGGGCATGATTGCACATCCAATAACATCTCACATGGCATGATGGGGTGTTTGACAGATCTGGGCCACAATTGGAAAAAATGGTCTGTATCTATATAGCTATCTATATAAGACCCTTCAACTTGTTGGATGGGGTAGACTGGGATTGAGCCGTTGACCTACTGGTTAGTGGACGATCCACTCTACCTCCTGAGCCACAGCCACATTGTCAGGCCATAGCAATACCTCATCTCAACCAAAGGTGCTGAAGGTGGCCTGGATTTTATTTTGTGCTATGTGGGCCATAGTCACCATTTACCACATGGGCCATTACAGGTTCACATCCAGATTACACTTTGCAGAGAGCACCACATGTTTCCCCAGAAAAAGCCCTTGTTTGTTTTGGGGTATTTGTGCCACAATAACTATTTTACAAGTGGACTCGCATCCATTTCTTCCAGGCCACATGCAGTGCCGCATCATAGCCTGAAGTGGCCCACATCTGTATGTTATCCGGGACACAAAACGTTGTTAATGTTTAGAAAAAACAGTATTATTTTGAAAGGTAGGACAGGAAGTCCCTCCTCGTGTCATGTGTGGTTTAACCCCGGGCTGCAGCAGCGCTGTGTCGGTGGTACCGGAGGAACCGGAGCGCTGGATTCAAGTGTGGAAGCAGACTGTCGGTGGCTCTGACCCTCTCTCCTCCTCAGGTAGGAAGCGTTCACCTCTGACACCGACCTGTCCGTGGTTTCACCACTTCAGGCTGTGCTTTCCCCGCGTGTTGGCCCCTGCTCCGAGCTCCGCTGTGGATGTGGCGTTTGAAACGTGGAGACTCGGTTTGCTCCGGGAGAAGCGACACAAAAAGCTCCACGTGAATCCTCCGGTGACTTGTCGCGACACGGAGGAGGCAGCAACAAGTAGAGACACACACACACACACGGACACACACACACACACAGGAAGAGTGTAACGACACCTGTCTGGTAACACTGTGTGTATTCGCGAGGAACACTGGGGTTGTTCAGCTCACAGGACTCACGGGTGTAAGTAGCTAGCTAACCGTTGGCTAACTAGTTAACTAGCTGGACCAGACACAAGCTGCAGACCTGGTTAAAATACTGGTCATTCAGTTTGATTTAACTTCCTGACAAACTCAGGTAACACTTGAATCTTCCCTGCACCGTGTTTCACACTTACTAGAGTCCGCTCTTAAATTCGGCATTCAAATGAAATGTAAATTGGATAATAATAATGATAATCAGTAATTAATGTTTAATAGACTAACTATTAATCCCTCCACGTTAAATGGCAATAACAAAGTTAGACACTGTTAGTTGTTATTTCATCTAAATGTGTATCTTCGTGCATATTTTATATTGTATAGAACCAAGCAGTCCCTTTTATTCATGAAAAATACAAGACACGTTATTGATATAAATATCTACTGATAAGTAATCCAAGCTTGTATTTCGACTGGAGTTTGGTGCATCCTGAAGCTCAGTGTTTGTATTTGCAGCCACTGACTTGGGCAGACTTGTTGGAGTAGTTCTGCCTGAAGAGTCAGTTTGCGGCACCTTGGTCAGACGGAGGCTTGAGCCGGCCGAGCAGGGAGGGTTTCTAGACAGCCTAATGGTAGGGTTCACTGTGGAGGGCTGCATTTACTGCAGTTATAGCTTGTCCCTCCCCTGGTTTCCAGCCTTGCACTGACTAGTCACAGTTCTGTATGACTTGTGGGTTTGGGAAATGGTACAGACTGTACATGTACTGCTGTACGTGTGTGCCACTGGAAAGAGCATGTGAGCCATGTGTAACACTTGGAATGCATGTTTTCATTTTAGTTGGATGAAATCGGTCCTTGCTTGAAATTTGAACCAACAGCTGTGTTTTCCTTTTATTTCCCTTTTTAATTTACACCACTACTCATATAAAAGCTCTTAGCTTAATGAAATCAGAGGAGAGACAGACTGGAGTTCTTACCTCCACAGTTGGATAAAGCCTTAAATAGACATAGTATATGTATAGGGGTTGTATATTGGTGATCACTAGTATGATCTTACTATATAGTCTATTGACAGTTTGATGACGTCGTATTTGGTTGTAGTTTCTTAGCCGTCAACAATTTCTCATGAAACAGGCAGACTCATTATATTCTCCACAGATTGTACACAGTTGGACAATTAAACTCTTTACATCAGACTTAACGACTTCCCTTTATGTTGAATTGTTCATACAGCAGCATGCACGTTTTCACCTACAGCTGTGCATGGCTCTGCATTTTCCCTGAACAAAACCATGCATTTTCATTGCGTTTGCAGTACTTCTCATGAATCTAACTTGTGTGTATGAACACCTCAGATTCTTGCAGTGATCCAATTTCTCAGGTCTGCTGCCATCTCTTTGTTGAGGTGTTGAAAGAATTAATTCCCCATACCTTGTTTCTGCCGGTTGAGCAGATGTTTCGCAGACATTGTCAAACACGAGGCAAAGATACTGCATTAGGTGAAAGGGACAGTTGCGGGCCGCTGTTTCAGAGGCTAGAGAAATTTGCTTGAAATTTCACTCCATCTCCTCATATAACTTTATGAAAATCTGAATTTCATTCTGGATTTAAATATTCAAATGCCAGACTTTGAAATGTCTGCAAGGACTGTGTCTAGATAGTATTTCCATAATCTATAGTTAACAGCTTTTTTCAATTAATCATTTCCTTTAATATAGGAAGTAAAAGGCAGCTGCTTATCACAAGCACCTGTTCTTTTTACTAATTGTGTCCAACAAAACAACTTAAGATAATAATTTTGTAATGATATACAATTTTATATAAAATGTTCTATTCCAATAGTCAACTAACTGTTTGTTTCTTGGCAGCTGGGATGGGCCACGGTCTGGATGGCTGACAGACAGGGTCGCGGACCAATCACATGATAAGATGCTGGCTCGCAACCGCTTCATCCTCCTGGTGGTGGTGGGCGGGGCAGCGCTGGCCGTCATCAGTCTGAGCCTTCAGTTCTGTAAGTGCACTTTTGGTTGTGCTTGTGCTAAACTCAACTGCTTCACTTATCTATTCTCTCTGGAGCCTTGGCCTAGTGTTCAGGTTTGAGGTGAGAAACAATCATGTGCCGGTGAACTTCTTTTTGCATGTGTGTTCATGTTCATACACACATTTCCTCTAATTGATTTCCCATTCCAGGGACTGCATTCATATTGAAACAAAGAAGAATCCCCTAAAGACTTCCTATAATATTCAGCACCATCTGCTGTGGTATGCTTAGGTGTACAGAATCATGTCTTTTCCCCATTGAGTCATTGTTTGGCACCTCCTGTATAGGTTTTGTCTAGACAGCGTTTCCCTCTCAGCCCCAGTGAATGCAAGGAAACCACCTCTCAGTAATAGATACCGTGTCCTCTTCACTGGAGGTGATTTGCAAGTCTTACAGATCTGATTTGAAAAACACTGGCTGTTGTGGCAGACCTGGCATGCAGTACAAATGGAAACCCGTACGGAAATTTGAGGGGAAAATGTATAAGATTGATCTACGTTGTGCTGGATTCCCAAAAATCCCAATGCTGTGCAAGTGTTATTGGTGAACGAAAGCTTGTGTCTGCATAAGCGTATAGGATCAGACTCACATAAGTCAAGCTCTTGCACACACGCAGGATTAAAGTGGAAAGTATTTTGGACGGCATCTTAGCCAGAAGTTCCTGAGCTGTCCTTGATCTGCTTTTTCTTTTTCTTTTTTAAATGTATTCTTCCCTCAAAAGGTGTAAAGGGAGGTTTCATTGTAAGCTATTTTCAATGACTCACTATCACAAAACCACATCTCCTCTTCAGCAATCTTCTTCTTTTGTAAAACGCTCAAAGCAAAGTCCTTCACAGGTCTATTTTTACAAACCCGCCCCCACCTGCACCAGCAAAGCTCCGTACTGGACCCAACCAGTTACATGCAATTATCTCCAAGTCAAATCTGGATATGACCCGTGACCCAACCTGTCACCCATGATTTCGTACAAATGCTACAAGCACAGTCACACACATTAAATGGGCTATGGCCTCCTTGTCCTCCTATTTATATTATTTTGGTGGTTGAAATGTGTTCTTATGCTCAGTTGTCACAACACCTGGGCTCCTGCAGCTGTCAGCGTGTTTCCTCAGCGACAATGAGCCTAGCTCGCGGCTATCAAAAGCTAATACTCTGTGACACATTTTACATGCAGCGAAGCCACTGAGAATGTACTTAGCACTGGATATTTTGATGTTCTAGCTAGTTCGCTGTTGGTAGTTATTTTGAGCAGAGGTGAGGGGGTCAAAGGTTGTTACATTGACTTTCACGTTGTCCACGTTTGTCCGTGAAGTTTTATCAATATATTATTACTCGTTACACGACTTTATTTTAGGTGACCTGTCGGGTACTTGTGGGTATACCCAACCTGCTGCGGGACTCCAGCTGAGAGGCAGCAGAAGAGGCTGTAATTCTTTTCCTGAGATGTGATACTCTCCTGTTGTACAGGAAATCTACTTGATTAGGTGATTTCTCAATCAAGGGACATTTTTTCTTGCAGGTACATGCTCTTTCAAACCGGCCTCACTTTATTTTTCTCGATAAGTCATACAGTCGGAGAAAAGCTGCAACCATCATTTATTCATCACACAAAGAAGGATTTGAGCCATTATCCAGCAGAAGCACAGGATAAAAGCATGTGGGATTTGTCCTCATGTTTAATATATGGACAGCTTCTGTTTTGGTTCTTCCCTTCTGCTATAGCTCTCTCTCTAAATCATTTTATGTCATCTGCTCTCTATTCTGGTCTTCTCTCTCACCCCCTTCCTGCGCTTAAGAAAAGCTCATCCATGTGTTTATTGTTTGTTGACCATTACCATGAGGGACTGAGTGACGGATGATGATCAGTGGTGCAGCAAATGCATCTCTCTGGCTCCTGGCAGCTGCAAAGTAAAACGTGGATGGCTGCGACGGGTGCGATTACTGTGTTGATTGACACACAGGGGACGTCCAGAGAGAAAGTGACGACAGTGAGAGGACAACTTCAGTAGTGGGAATTAAAACACAGGGAAAATGAGCTATTTTTATTGTGTGGTAGTCAAGGGAAAGATGAGTCAGCCTGATAGGAGTTGATTGCGTGGGTAGATTCAGAGTGAGAGGGGAATATGATGGGAGGATATGAACAGAGAAAAAGAAAGGCATTGCCTTTGAGGAGTGAGAGAGAAGACATAATAAAGGGAACACTTGAGGCCCATGTATTCTTAAAATGAAAATCTGTTGGAACCTGTATGACAGTTAAATAGGGGTGAATGTTATCACCTAATATTTGTAACTGTTCCAAAACAACAATCTACTAGTAAGTGTTAAATAGGCAGAGTTCCAAGCACTTAGCAAATTCTTTCCCCCGCATTCCTCCCATACCTGTTTCCTACAATGTCTGCACTCACTGTTGAACTTGACTGACCACCTTTGTGTTGCCAGTGCCAGAGATGGTCTGTTTTCTGAGAAGATTTGGGATTATAATATAAATCTGGATATTGGATACTCTTTTGAGCAACACAGTGACAGATACACACTAAAAGACAAAACTTAACCCTGTGGCAGATAGGGCTGCATACTGAACTTGGATACTTTTATGGAAATGAACAAATTGCTCAAATACCATTGAGTGTGGGAAAATGCCTTGTCATTCGGTATCAAATTTTATAAACGCTCTGAAAGGCAAGCAAGATTCAAGAGTTTATTGTCATATGCACAACGATAACATTAAGCAGTCGCTTGCAATGAAATGCTTGGGTCACAGGCTCTCAACAAGGTTTTTTTGTTATGATAACTTGACCCCATTAAATTTTTTCTACACCTTTTTTACATGAAAAGGACTGATTAAGATAACAAATTAATAAGAAACAGCATTCATGACTTAGTAAGTACGCTAATATAGATGGTGTGTGTGTGGAATGTGTGGGGGGTACTATTACCTGCATAAAATCAAGTCAATATAAATATTTTGGTGAAAAATACCAAGGCAAGGCATATTTCTATATGATAACTTTGTATTCTGAATGTTAATGCACTGTATCTTATTTGTGACCGATGTGTGGTTGCTGAGTAGCTTGCAGTACCAAAAAAAGTGTGTTCGCTAGACAGCTGTAGAAATCCAAGAGAAGTAGTATTTAGAGTAGAAACTGATACTATACAAAATTGAAACTGTGAAGGGAGACTGTTCAGACCTTCCTGGCTTTCTTCACTGTGGATATTGCACAAAACACTATTGGACACTTTAAAAGATATTATAGATAAACATCAAACTGTGAAGCATGTTGTGTTTTCCTAATGTGGAGCGATCAGCTGACAAACACTCAGTTCTGTTTTCTGTATGAGCTTATCCTGTGCCAGATTGTTGGGCGGATGCCTCCGCATACATTTGGCAAACATTAGGGTACTAGGCAGCTCGCCAGTCTATCATAGCAGAAACACACTGACACAATGTGGTTGCTGGCACACCTTACATTTTTCACATGGATCCAACAAACTGTTGTCTGTTTGTGTGTTTACCAATGGTGTAAAAGCTGTCGCATGAATTCTGGTGAGGCTCAAACAACTGGACTGACTTTCCCTCTTGTGGACGGTGCAGTTTATTGGTGATGTGAGGGAGAAGCAGACCAATATTAGGATTTAATTCTAGTAGATATAAGTGGGTGGGGCAATATGACTTAATATTAGAAAACATAGAAATGTTCTGCTCACATTAAACACAGGCAAGGAATATTTGTTACACAGTAACTCAATAAACATCACCCCCCTTAAGTAATTTAAAAGAAAACCCAGATCTTTATCCAGTAAGGATTAGCACTCTACATATGTCAGATTTTTTGGGGGGAATTAACATCTCTGCATTTCTTCTTGAGAAATTCACAAAAATGTTAAAAACCACCCTACAATTTTTTAAAGAAAGCCAAAAAAAGTTCCTGGATATTTGCCGTGATCCACATCCACGCCAACATTAAAAGGCTTCTTTCCTGACCCATGCCACATCCTTCCACCAAGTTTTGTGGTAATCTATCCAATAGTTTTCTAATCCTGCAAAATATCAAGCAAGTAAACACAGACCAAAATTACTGTACACTTGACCAATTGAAGAAAAATTGGCTCCTGAACACACTTTGAGGATGAATCCTGCTCTCAACATAACATAATTTCAGCTCTTAAGCAAAAACATCCCACTTGCATGTCAGCAAAGCCGTCATTATTTAAAGAAATTAGAGAAGAGTCAAAGAACGAATACAGAAAACTGCAGCCGCCTTGCTCCTTTAATGACATGGTGAAATTCTGCAGCACCAGCTAAAGTCAGACCGTCATGCGTCACATAAAGTCAGAGTTGTACAGCAACACGTGTATTCAAAGAGCTTGTTTCCTGTGTTTGAGCTGTTGGTGTGTCATACTGGTTAATCAGGTGATGGGAAGCAGATCTCCCTCTGGCGTGTGTGTTTTGCATTATTAATGCAGGGATTCTCTTCCTAATGCTTTTAGTCATCACAAATAATTTCCCCACATTAGTCCATGCAGAGCTAATGATTCAGTCTGACACTCACCAAAACTACCCAATGGATGAATGAGCTTGTCTTTCAACTCAGCTGTGATCAGTCAGTGTGAGGATTAAACAAATTAAATAATAAGCATTGAAGGCGTGATGCATATCCTATGCACACATTGCACCCCGCTCTCACAATGCCAACTTATTTATATTGTCATAATAATAATAATGTCGTAATTTTCTGAATTCATATATCGATATCATGGATTCCTACCATATGATCAGTAACTTTTTTTGATGTGTCTATGGTCCCATAGGATGCAGTGATTCAAATCGAAAACGAATCACATCACATTCTGTATGAGTCGACACTTTCTATTAGAGGATTCAGATCAACATTGGGGGTCATCAGGAGCGTATCAGTAGTTGTCCTTAGCTTTTGCTGTATTAGTGAGCATCAGTGCTTAATTAAATGTGCTGAGGAGGATCTTAATCTCTACTTAGATTAAGATTAGTGTCCATGCAGATTGTTTATAAAGCCACATGTTTGATTTTGATTTGTGTGCTTCTATTTGTGTACATCTGATTTAAAAAGCCAGGATGTAGGTTGGTCTATATGATGAACTGCTTTAAGTAGCCGTGTCCATCTGTACACATACAGCAGTTAGTCTGTGTCAATATTTGAACCAATGGTTTCCACAGTGCTACCAGTTCACATCACTGTGGAGTCAGGTAGTATAAGTGGGGACGCACCTTTTAAGTTCAGGCCAAACCGCTTTGAGTGAGTAGCTGTTCACCCCTTAATGATTGCGGTGCTATAGACGACACATTAGTTTGTGTGCATTTTTGAGGCAGAGCACTCTCATTGCCTTCAGGTAGAAGTCAAGCTGCTTAGTGATGATTTCACACCAACAAACAGGTGAAAGATTTGACAGGGTCTGGTGTGTTTAGCTCTGGGTTTGTACATACACACATTAACACTGCATATTCACTGAAGAGATTTATGATCTTTCTTATGTCGAATTAAATCGTCCACTTTGTTGAAAGCGCTCTTAGACAACTATTCTAAAGTCTTATTACTCCAGCCACATTTAGTGTGGGTGTACGAATTTGTGTGTGTGTGCGCCACAGTATGTTCTGTGTGCCAGTGCTGTGTATGCACTTGGTAGTGTTGGGCAGCCACTTACAAAAGCTCCATTGTGTAGGCGACTGTGACTGAACTGGCCTCTGAAAGTTTGGTTAGTTCAGGCAGCGTGTGCGTGCGTGTGTGAGGGGGTGGCAGTATAACGGGCACACAGCAGTAAGGGGGACAGGTTATGGTAATGAATGAGCTCCAGTGTGTGTGTTGCTAGACCTCAAGCTACAGAGTCATCGTCAAAATGGTCTCCGCCGTCGCTGCACACCTTTTCCTCTCCCTCGTCAGTGGTGAGTTTTTACAGAAATCTAAATTAAAAAAATCTAAACTCTTTTTAATCAAAGACTTAACAGCTTGCTTAGAAATAGAGACGACATTTACACCTATTTAACTTGAAAGATAACTTAATACAGAAAATTAGTTTAAAGATTGGCCTGTAGGACTCTCAATATGCTTGTTTTCTGCCCAGTTGATCCTGATTGAAGCTTTAAACATGAAGTTTGCCATCAAAAGTCACTGCTCTTATTTGTTTTATGACTAGTCCTGATTGAGATCACTTTGACCAGTATTAATCTATTAGTTTTATATGATAATTAACATAGAGAAGCCTCTTTAAAGCTTTGCTGCCCCGAGTGTATCAGCTGATTCTAGTTTACTCTTTTAACAGCAAGGTCCTTAATTTCCCCTCAAGATTCTTTGCATAAAAGTTGGTCATGTATCAACATAGTAAAGCTTGTGGATTCATTTGTATTTTGTAGAAGTTTTATATTTACAGTTTTTTGTCTTCAGCCATATGGTAGCTGATGGTTTGATAGTAGAATTTATTTGGGTGCATTTCTAGTTATTTCTACACTCAGTTAATATGTTGATTATTTATTTCAATGATTTGAAATTGTTTGGGGCTATGAAATGCCAGAACATTGTGACAATGCCCATCACAGTTGTCTAAAGCACAAGGTGACATTGTGAATTTGGGTAGTAGATGATTGGTTGGAAGAAACATGGAAAGATATTTAATGTACTAAAATGTAATACAAAGGAAAGCAGCACATCCTCACACTGGGGAAGCTGCAAATATCTAAATAATGTATCACTTGAATGTTTACAGTTCAGGTTAGTCTGTTATTATTTTTTGTTATAAGCTGACCTGAAACGGATACATGTAGTATATCAGCACACGGTGTTCAGGTCAGGAGAGGCAACATGGCTGCAACTGTTCAGGCAGAGATGTGCTGTCGGAAAGGATTTGGGAATGTTTTGCCAAAGGGGCATCTGGCTTCAACTTGTCTTTCTTCAGAGATGGATATTTGTGAATGGACCTTCCAGTTCCCACAACACCTCTACCCCCATTGGACCATTTCTCTGAGGGGTCACAGGTCACTGGTGTCCAGGCAACACACTGGTAACAGTGAGGAGTTTGGTGGAATAGAGCTGTTGACATGGAGATGAACTACGGTTGCACTGGTTTACTTCATTTTGAGCACTCTGCCACTGCCTGGTCAGTTGGCTTTTTTGAATTTCTGTGTTCCAAACTATGAATTATTGCCTGTGAATCGATCTTGGTAATTAACACCATCAGTTTCAAAAATGACTCTTCTTTCATTTTAGCAGCAGTTTTGCTCCAAGGACAACCATGTTGATCCGTCTGTTTTTAATATTCTGACCACTAATGAATGGATTGCCCGGAAATCTGGTACAGATGTCCATGGTGTCCAGAAGATGAAGCCAAATGATCAAGATGATTCTCTGAATTTTTGTTTGTTTCACTTAGTTGGATTGTCATGAAATGTAAAGGTAATGTAATCAGGTCAAACTTAGCCAACACTTAATTATATGAACAGACATCTGCAAAACTAATGACATCAGCCTGTGCTTTGTGGCAATTCCCAAATATTAGCATGCTGAATAATACATGATAAATATTAGGCCTGTCGAATATAACCCTAACCCTGCTGTGTTTTGTCAGGAGGCGTGATACTGATTGATTGGATCAAGGGATGGGTACCAAATACAAAAGAGCCAATCATCAATAGATGGGCTGGCTTTTTTTTGCACTTTATTCATTTCATCTTCTTTATACCTCTTTCTCCTCTATTAATCTCTTTTTCTCCAGTGAACCTGATCCCCATCACCCCCATAGTGGAGGAGCGACCGTTCCAGGCTGAAGATGGAGGCCATGGGGTGGCTCTGGGGAAGAGTAGAAAGAGGGTGTTCCCGGTGCCTCACACCCAGGAACCCAACCCTATATCTGAGGCCTATGGCTACTGCAACACCCCCAACCACACCGAACAGGCCTGGGAGGGTGAGACCGGCACACTGACCCACTCAAAATCAACCTTATCTGAGCACCAATGGCCTTCATTGACATGTTACTTACATGTATAATTTGTATTTCCGAAAGACCTCAATCTGAACTAATGTGAAACCAGACAGCAAAAGTCAATGAACTTAGTTAATCAAGTTAATTCTTTCCAATTTGGCCGCATCACTATTTCAGAGCATTAAAAACAGATTTGGACGAACTCTGTCACTGCTAGAAACTGATGATTTAATGGATAACGCATAAATACTTAATATAGTAATAATATCAGATTTAGTGTGTCAGTACTCAGGGGATGTGTTAATTGTACAAAAGTAATTTCCACTAGATTGTATCATCTATAAAGCTGCAGTGTGCTCTCTCTCTCTCCAGCATAGAAACATCGAACCTTGTGTTTTGTTTTTACTCCTCCACTGAAAAGTCATACAAATATTTGCCTATAAGCAAATATGCAGTGGCATCTTAGACTTAGATCCAGTAAGTCAGTGAAATGGCTCTGTCTCTCGAAAGTCCAGCCCCAGTATGCGATGCGAAACTCAGTATGGGATCTCACCGCATTAGTGCGATAAGTCTATTCGACTCTGAAGTGCATCTTGGATCCCTGTGAATCTGGAAAACAAAAATCCTTCCTCTGATCCTTCCCAGGAAACGTAGGTAGGGATATAACATTTAAATGTCCCAGTGGATTTGGTAGCAAGCAATTACCAGTAACTGTGAGTTGGTGGAAGCATTGGAACTAATTGTCCACTTCCTCCTTCTAGTTTTCTTTAGCTGGGGCTGTGTGGATCTTTATTTGAGAGTTTTCTTTATCTTCACTTTCAGGGAAACTGAAGCAGGATGTTTGATGTTTGGGGAAAACAGTGAAATCCCAAACTGGATTTTTTTGTGTTGCTTTACAAACTAAACTAACTGAATATATGGAAGGGGACTTAAAAAAGGAACTTACTGTCACTCTTCTTATCATTGGAACCACTACACTATGACTCCATAGACTCCTACCTTTGAGTTATCTCTAACACGTTCTTTTAATTAACCAGTGTAATATGGATTTTATAATGATGCTAATGAGTGTCTCCTCACAGGTCACAGTCCTGCCGACTACAAGCTGCTGTCTGTCCAGGTGATGATTCGCCATGGAGACCGTTACCCACTCTACTACATCCCCAAGACCAAGCGACCAGCCATCGACTGCACCCTGTCCCCCAGCAGGTACAAACACAGTTCCACCAAACATCTAATAACGCACTAAATGTCACAATTTCAGAATGAGTATGTCGTGGTCATATTTTCTGAAGTGAATGAATATATGTTGAAAGGACTCTTGAGCCTGTTTACTTGGTAATGTGAAACCAAGGAAATGGACTGGGCTGTTTTCAGAATGATGTGCAAATTGTTGAATTGGTATTAAAATTATTCTATGATATCAAATAGCACCAAGGTAAACACTGCAAATGCATAAATACCATAAATACTGTAGAATATAATGTAATCTATGACAATCACCCTGCAGTAAAGCTTGTGAAGCTTATCTTGCTCACACACCAGAGTTTTTGATGGTGTGTCAGAAACTACTTTTTATTTAAACCAATTTCACATGATGCAATTGAAGCTCTTGAAGCTTTGAAGCTTTGAAGCTGAACAATATAAATGTAAATAAACTGAAAAACTGAAAACAAAGGCAAATATTTTAGAAAATAAAATGAAAACTAGACATTAGAAGAGTTGACAATAACATCGACGGGCAAAAAGTGTGTGTGCATGTACGTGCGCTGGAGCAAATCTGATTTACTTTCACAATCCCTTGGTTCTGCAGTCTCTTCATGTGTCAGCGACAGCGGGTACATTTGTTTTGCTACATCTGTTCTGCTGTGCTTTCGTTCAGATGGGTACGCAAACATAAACATTGTGGTCTTTTGACACAGAGTCGACGATTTATGCAACATCCTCACTGAGCAGAGCAGAACTGTTACTACAGCAGGAAGTCTGAAAAAGGCACAAATGCTTGATTTAATATTGTTTTCTCATTTTATTCATTATGCTGTATTTTGTCAACTGTAACTTTTTTTCTGGTTGCCACCGTCTCTTCTCATTGGTTCTGCTGCCCATTTAGAGGCTTGATGAGCCGGCTTGCTTCAGCACCTCAGCTTCAGAAATCTGAAATCAGCACTTTTGCACTTGGTGTGAATACATTACCTTAAATTTATGTTAACTCTACATGTGGATACCAGCTTTTAAATCCAGAAAATGTGGTTTGGTCAGATGGTTTTGACACGTGCGCCCACATCCTCCAGGATGATTTATTTCCACCATGTGGTCATTAAATTCCCTGCGGCCTCTCACAGTTTTTTTTTTTTTTTGGGTTGTGTACCTGATTTCTGACTGAGCCTAATTTAACTTTGCACGAGGCTTTCACTTCAGCCTCATCAGCTTTGCACATCTGGACAAGGACAGGCACGCTGTAATCTTACGAGCTGGCACAGACAGCTGCGGTTCAGATTGATATGATGCAGTTGATCTGTCATGTTCATTTGATTATTAGATATTTTCAATACCTTTGGTCTTTGAACTGGAGCTGAAAGTGGGTCATCCTGACAAAAGCCTCTTAGTATGGAGGTCGGGATGCTTTCATTGCTGACATTTACATTTTGTTGTTTGTACTTACTGAGAAAGTTAAAGTAAAAAGCAGAGATGACCTCTACCTTCTTATCCTCATGAGGTCATTATGCACTGTAGCTTCTTGCTGTGTTACTCAACTCCCAAATATAATATACTGTGTCATGATCAGTCATGCTGCACACCTATTTCTTTGTCTCAGTAGTAAGATGTGAAATTAGATCCAGAACACATTAGTTGACAATGTGGTGCCTGTTACACTTCCAGTATACTATACCTGCCTCTCAAGCTACAGCCACACTATCACTGTTGCTACGTTTACGCCTACAACCACAAAACTCTGTTTTCAAGCACCTAAAATAGTGAGGGTTGGAAATGCTGCTTTCCCAGTTTTAGTTTGAAAACCCTGAGGCTGCGATGTTGTTTGGAGTCTGGACAGGAAGAAAACGAAAACATTTGGAGACGATGATGCATTCACCCTCATTTGCTTCCTGATTGGTTCTTATCAGTCATTACTCTACTACCAGCGGCGAATGAAAATCGTTAACACTTACTGTCAGTAACAGTTCCACCGTGTTGTTTTTACCAAGCAAAGAAATTTGTGCTCTTAATTTTTACCATTGTTGTTTCTAGTCGTATTTTCTGTAAGGCAGCCGACTGTGAGTAGACAATCTATTTCCTGTTTACACCGACACGCATTTAACGGTTATGTGATGTGCGTATTAGTATAAAACCAATTGTGTCAAAAGCCACATCTCACACACAAAGACACAATGACATGCGTATTGGTCATTGTGTCTTTGTGTTAAAGGTAACAATAGAACAGTCAGCATCCATAACACCCTGATTTTCAATGAGGAAACAGAAAGCAGAGACAGACGATATCTAGATACCATCATTCATGTTGGCAGGTCTGTACTTGAGTTGAATGCTAATAGGCTGATGTTTACTATGCATTTGGTTTTAATGTTTTTTTCCATGGGCTGGGGTTCATTCTCTTTAGCCGAGCTTTGCCAATCCAAGCCTCCAGGACATGTGTTTCCACTTAAGCGTCACAGCAGGGGGCAGTCGCTCTGTGCCAGTGTGGTCCTGGTAACCTGTGCCGGTCTCCTCTCAGTCTGTACAGCTGCGTACTGTATGTGCTCTGCCAGTGATGAGACAAACTTCAGTTTTAAAAGTCTCTCTGTTTTCAGGTCTCAGTGATAGTCCTTTCTATCTGAATTTGTATGATTTGAGGCACTTGTGTTTACTAATGCTTTCAGATGCTAAATGTGTTTGTCAGCAGATTAGTAGAGCTTCATTAGCAGCATTATTCCACAGTACAAACAAGTCTAATGAACCAGATGCGAATATATTCTGCACTGTTTGGTCTGTAGATCAGTTGAAAATCTTTGAGTGAGGAATACAACAATACCATGTGTGACAGGCTCTTACTGTGGTTTGTGACCCGCATACTTCCAACATGTCGTCAGGGTACACAACTTAACATGACTGTGCGTCGCACTGGAAAAACAAATCCTGACAAATCGCCCATGATAGAAAAAAAACCCTATGTTGTGTTATTTAGCTCTCTGCTATTAGCACTTAACACAGAGTTCATCTGACTGATGAGAAAATTATTAGTTCAGCAGGTTTTTAATCATAATCAAAGTACTGGACAATTGAAATAGTATCATAGATGAAATATCAGTAACCAGAGTTGTTACAATTCATCTTGTGGGGAACATGAATGTGTGGCAGTTCATTCAGTGGCTGACCATTTCACTCAAAATCACAAATGTGAACCTCACAACAACAAAAGAGTCTCAATCTATTATCACAAAAATAGTTTAAAGATGAATTCACTAGGCAGCACTACACGCAAATCAAAGGGTCATCAAGGTCTTTAGGGATCATCTTATGGAGGCTATTATCTGAACCAAATTTCAACGTCACATCACAAGCACCTTTGGCATCTTTATGCCTCATATTTAGTTTTTTAAATAGCTTACATTATTTGTTCATATATTTAGTCACATTTTGAACAAATTAACTTGCATTAATATGTCGATGTGGTTTATCAATACTCTGCATGTCTACACACCAGCCAGCAACAACATTTTCAAAACCAGGAGAACTTCAGAATAAATGCATTGTCTCCCACGTGATGTTCAAACTTGTTAAGATGTTAACCATCCTGCTCACTCTGTCGAAGAATATCAACAACACGTCCAAACATCTGCCCTCCACTGAATCGTGAGCTGACAATGAACAGTTTTTGTACATGTGATATCCTGTAACTGATAATCAGCAGCCCTTCAACTGAGCAGTAAACTGTGCTGGAACCTGGTGTGACCCGAGAGTGGAAAACTCCACCATGTGGTTTTTTAATGGGGAATAAGAATTCCACATCTTTTATTCATTAACCAAAAATAATTTCTTTATATTGGAAAATAATCCATTATTGCACAGTTCAGTTCAGAAAAGTACAATTTAAGCTGTTCATGTCCACAGCGCACTGAACACTTTACATTTACTGTCACATCAGGCTTCAAGTGTCTCAAAACAAATCCCTCATCTTCGTCGAGACTCCAGATGTTCTGTCTGAACTTTGGCCTATTTACTTCTCATCTTCATGACATCATGTCCCACGATCGCTCCTCTCCTCCTTTCTCTTTCTGTTCGAGATGAGCAGTTTTACTATCACTTTTTTGTCCTTTTAATACAGTTTCAATTATGTCAAATGAAAGAAGGCTGGAAACATGTTTAAACCCTTCAAATCCTTTAAATATGCATTAGAAAACTTGAGGTTTTGTCCCTGAGACACCACAGGGAGGCTGTGTGGGTTCAGCACACAGTTAAAGTGTGTTTCTGGATTATTTGTGGGTTAAATGTGCTCATGTTGGAGGCAGATGGAACATTAAATTACTGTTTCAAATGTCTGGGTCCTGGTAATAATGTAGGTACTTCTCTTTTTATTTAGACCAGGGTGTAATTACAGGGATCTCATTGAGCATATGCCCTGGGCTGGACCCTTACAGAGCGCTCTGTGTGTGTGTGTGTGTGTGTGTGTGTGTGTGTGTGTGTGTGTGTGTGTGTGTGTGTGTGTGTGTGTGTGTGTGTGTGTGTGTGTGTGTGTGTGTGTGTGTGTGTGTGTGTGTGTGTGTGTGTGTGTGTGTGTGTGTGTGTGTGTGTGTGTGTGTGTGTTGGCACCAGCTTCCTGACCAACTGTCTCCGTCTGCGGTTAACTGAGCTCTCTCTCCAGCAGGCCACATCTCCTCTCTCTTTCCCCTTCTTCTTTTCCTTTCTCCCTCAGTTTAGAGCGCACCATCACATCCTATTCTGTTTATTCATTTCGTTAATTTATCTCAACTCTGTTTCCTCATCTCTCCATCCCTTCCTCACTAATCTCTCTCCCTAACCTATTCAGTGATAATAATCCCTGCTTAATGTAATTGGGATCTGTAATCTTTGGTTAGCAACAATCAGCTGTATAGACAGCCCGGCTGGCTCTTTGTCCACATCGCAGTCCCTGTCCGCTGACATCCCGTCTCCCAGTGTAATCCAGATTGTTCCCCACTCCCCTCAGCAAACTCATCTGCTGACGACAGAACAGAGTAGAGCAGCGGTGGGCACCTAATTTCACTTCACCACTCCCATGTGTTCATGTGGTTTTAGTCTGATAATGCAGAGAGAGGATAGATGGTGATGACAGATGCTGATGCAAACTGACAACAAAAGGAAAGTATGTCCTTAAAATAGAAAATCTAGGCTTATATTTTCACATGAGCTCTGAAATCAGAGTTGTGCTTTAAAGCCTTAATTTAAGAAAAATAACAACATACAAAAAACAATATATACATATTCCATAATAATGTAGTGGTTGTAGTGTGTTGTACTGTGCTCAGTCCGTAACAATAATCACAAGTGTGATTTAAGGGTAATGACAGAGGGTTGTGTTTTTAATGCAGTCTTGCTGAACCAGTTCATGATCACTATGGAAACTGTGTGCGTGTGTGCGTGCGTGCGTGCGTGCGTGCGTGCCTGTGTGTATGTGTGTGTGAGAGTACGTGCGTATGCTTCTGTTAATCTGAGCGAGTTGATCTGGTGCTGCTCTTGCAGATCTGTTATATTAAACTGTAATCTTCATCATCTCTAATCTATGAGCTCACTGACTGCTCCTCTTGCTGCCCTCAACCCTGGGTGGGATTGTGGTTGTGTGTGAGAGTGTGTGTGAGAGTGTGTGTGAGAGTGTGTGTGAGAGCGTGTGAGTGCGCGTGTGAGTGCGCTTGTGTGTCCAAATTCTTTCATCTTTTTTTATCTCTATCTCCCATATTCCCACCCACACATATTGAACACGTGTTGTAGCTCAGCTGTGTTAGAGAGACCCCTGGTGGTGGATGTTGGGAGTTACATACTGAACCCAGAGATCCCATTCTAAACAGAATAATATTTTTATGTAAATTGAAAAAACAGGAGCACTGTCTCTTTACTGACATTGGCTCAAGTTTTATTCTGAAGTTGGATGAAGAAGGGAACTCGAGGCCAGTATAAACCAGCATACATATGTACCTGCACTTTAATTGTATCATTTTAAAAATTAGCTATGTATCAATAGTGAAGAATTTTCTGCGTATCGGAAAATTGACTGATTGAGTTTGTTTTCCTGTCTACTTTGATAATGTTTTAAAACAGAGACACTTTAAGACTTTAATTTGTTATGCACTCTAACAACTGTTTAAGTGAAACCATCTTTGTCAGCATCGCAATGAAATCACAATGATATCGCAATATTTCAACAACAATAAGAATAACATTAGCAGCCATGAGTGTAAATGTAATGTCCCATTATGTGTTTCTTACTTCTGGTTGTCCCTCACCTCCCTTAGGCGGCCATCCCACCCCCTGCTGAACGCCTTCATCAGCCACATGGGCCAAGGAAGCCGAGGCCACTGGGAATCATCACTGGGCTCTGCTCCCCGTCTGCCCAACCACAGTGTCTGCGAGATGGGAGAACTCACACAGACAGGTAGGGAAGGAAGGTCTCATCCCCACAAGATCTCATCTACTCTCATGAACCAAAACTGTCCTATTGATCAATATTACACATTTATTTTGGGGCTGCCCCCCGACAGTCAAAGATTGGAATTATCAGTCTGAGACCCCTCAGTCGACTGAGACTCTTCAAGTCCAGCATTCAGTGTGCAGTGTACTTTTGGGAACATTTCGGTCCTCAGAAAGAGCTGCAGAGTGAGCAATCCTTGCTTTCACACCGCCCTCTGGGGTCAAATCCTTCCACTACGTCAAGTCAATCATCAGGGCTGCCCTGATAATTGTGTTTGATATTTAGGCTTTAAACTCAGGAAGATTTCTGAGCAAAATCACAACAGCCAATGAGAGGGACAGAGAGACCAGCTAGCATGCTACTGTTGATATTCTAAATAGTTTAAATCTCACCGGAAGGATAGATAACCTATGTCGACCGTGTTTCTCTCACTACTTTCTCATCCAGCCTCGTTTACCCTTCTGCTAACATTGGAGCCAGTTGTGGCTCCACGCCAGCCTCCAATTTGTTTACGTTGGCTTTCCCATGAGGTCACTTGAGAGACGTGAGGTGGTGCATCACTGACTCTGCATCAATAATCTTAATATCCT
The DNA here is from genome assembly GCF_022539355.2 of Hippoglossus stenolepis. Taxonomy (NCBI): domain Eukaryota; kingdom Metazoa; phylum Chordata; class Actinopteri; order Pleuronectiformes; family Pleuronectidae; genus Hippoglossus; species Hippoglossus stenolepis. Next base: position 25,833,271 of record NC_061486.1, read on the forward strand.
ATAATTTGTGATGTGCCATTATTTTTCTAATCTTGGGATGTTGGCATGTTTAACATTATAGAGATAAATTCTCCTTATGTTCATGATGCAGCTCGACTTTAAAATAGATTAGGTTTTTAGAACTCCTGTTCTCTGAGCCCAGCTTCAGAGTCTTGTTTTTTGTACAGGATTATTGTTGGTAAAGTCAGTTCACCTGAAAATGATAAATCTTTCTATCAAGTGAATTTTAAACTAAATGTCTTGTTCCTTATAATAATTAATCAGATATAAATATCTATTGAAAAAATATCAGCTTTCATTTTGTCCCTGCCCTATTCCAGGTGTGGTGCAGCACCTACACAATGGGCAGCTCCTCCATCAAGCCTACAAGCACCACAATCTTCTCCCCTCCAATTGGACGCCTCGCCAGTTGTGGGTGGAGACCACAGGTAAGAGTAGGACTCTCCAGAGCGGACTGGCCTTCCTCTACGGCTTCCTCCCGGATTTTGATTGGACGAAGCTGACCATGCGTCACCAGTGGAGCACGTTATTCTGCGGCTCGGCCTGTGACTGCCCCGCCAGGAACAGATACCTCGAGGAGGAGCAGAAGCGGCAGTATCGTCTGCGGGTGGCCGATACCGAGCTGGAGAGGAATTACGCCGACATGGCGCGGACTTTGGGTCTGCCTACCCGCCAGCTCAGAGCTGCTAACCCTATAGACTCCCTGCTGTGCCACCTGTGCCACGGCCTGTCTTTCCCATGTGTTCGCATGGCGGAGAGCGGCAGTGGTGGATGTCTGACAATGGCACAGTTTGCTGTGATTCGTCGGCAGCAGTTAGATGATGAGGTGGATCGGAGAAGAGTGGGGCTGTACCATAAATATGCCATACTGGCTATGTACCCCTACCTGAACCGAACGGCTGCCAAGATGGAGCGTGTTGCCAAGAGCAGCGAGGCTGGAAGACAGCCTCGAGCAGGCGGCGAGGAGGTCTTCACCGTCTCTTCAGCTCATGACGTCACCATGGCCCCGCTGCTGAGCGCCCTCGGCCTGGAGGAGGCCAGGTTCCCACGTTTCGCAGCCAGAGTGGTGTTTGAACTGTGGAAGAGTCCCCCAACAATGCAAGGGCAGCTGAAAAAGAAAGCTGGCAAAGCAAAAGATGGGGAACTGTTCATCAGGGTGCTGTACAACGGCGAGGATGTAACATTTCATACCACCTTCTGTCGCTCCCACAACCATCATGCCGGCCAGCCCCTCTGCCCTCTGAAGAAATTCCTGTCTTTTGTCAGGAGAGACATGTTCAGTATTTTCAACGCCACTACCTACCAGGGCGCCTGCTACAGACGCCCCGGTTGACAGATGGACAGATTTACACGAGGGGGAAAGAGAAAGGATGATGAGTTGGCAGATGGATGTACTTTTCTTGTTTTTTTAGCTTTCCACTTTTGAAGATGGTGCACTTTTAGGCTGCTCACAGTGTCTTAACTTTCCACATATTTTGAAATGTAGTCTTTTAACATGTTAGTGTTCAGTACTGAACATTTCCTGCTCAGAGGTCTTCAGTTTCTAACATTTCTACAAACTTTCAGAAATACTTTTTTTAATCTTTTAAATCTTCTCAAGCAAATCTGTGAGAGATAAACAATTCAAGGGGAGTTGTACTTGGGGCTGTGCGATACGACCAAAATCTCCTTTCAAGACATAACAACATAACATCAATTCATATTATTACTCGTCATACCTTTTCTTGACTGTGTATATTTGGTAGATGTCATTACAGATGTTAAGTTACAACATCGGCTGTTATCTCCATCCATCTTTTTATGATTTATTTAGTAAGGGTTAGGGTTTGTTTTATTAATAATAATAATAATAATAATAATAATAATAATAATAACTTGAATTTATATAGCACCTTTCAAGAGACCCAAGAACGCTTTACATGTGTGTTCTGAGCATGACTGCCCTGATGTGGCTTTCATCCATAGAACGTCTCCATAATGTTGATGATTCATGAATCTTATGAAGGTGCTGAATAAGGTTAGTGGGTTTGTTGTGGGGACAATTCTGCTCCATCATTTGAGAAGTGTTTTCTGTTCCATGTCTGATTTCTCACACCTTGTCCACGTCCATGCTCCAGAGGTCACAACTACTCTTTTAGGTGTGAGCTCCTTTTTTTATTCTTGGCTGGTCGAAGTCCTCCTGTCCACAATCACCCCGCTCTGTGTCATGATCACTCTCCTCCGTGTTTGTTTGTGTTGCCTTTGTTCACATTTCCTGCCTGCATCCGTGCAGTTGAAAACAATTGAGCATAATATAATATGATAGATGTTTTTCTCATGTCACACAGTTTTTATCGTCACATCGCACAGCCTAGTCGTACGGCACTTAGCCACTTTATTCCTACATTCCATAATACCATGGAATTGTAAAGGTATTCCCAAACGCCTGCAAGAAATAAGGGAATATCCAAGCTGGAAATACTATGCTGGGAAATATTTTGTGATATAATAATCTTTTCAATGAAAATAAACTTTTGGCTAATTTGGGCCAAATAACTTAGTATTACTGACTTCTTTGTTACTTCATTTGTCAATTTAGCATTTCTTTGAGTATTAATTTTCATTGCAGTAGCTGTCTTCTTAACAGTATTGTTTATTTCTTTCACTCATTGATATGGATCTTTTTTCTTAGTTTTATTAAAATTGGTTACGGTACTGTCACATGATCAGTGTTTTTCGTATATTAATTTACCGCTGCAGAACATCTGTGTTTATGATATTTTTGATAGAACTGTTCACATTCCATTGTGGTTGTTTGTTGGGTACTAAATCTAACCGTGATCCATGGTTAATTTTGAAATTCTACTGTAAAGCACATAGAGTAAAATAAATACTTGTGTTTTCATTGTATATGTTACAGCAGTCTTTTTTATCAGTTGTGATTGGTTTGCTGGTGACAGTTCATGTCTCTGAATACACTGTGTGTTGTAAGCAGGATATTTTAGCTTCATTTCAAGATTGTGGGAGGAAGTGGATACATGTCGTCCATCTTTATTTATAGTTTATGGTCTGTACTGTACATTACAGTGACTTCAAAAAGTATCTGCTTTTATTCCCTATTTTATTTTTTTAATTTAGCTGAAAGACTAGAATTTACAAAATATAAGGAAAACTATTCAGACCCTTTGTGTTAATTATGTAGAAGCTTTTCACAAAGACGCTCCAGACTTGTGACTGCTGCATGCTTTGGGTCACTGTCGTATAGAAAGACCTATTGACCCAGTCTCAGGTCACATGTACTCTGGAGCAGGTTTTCTTCTCTGTATCTATTTATCCTCTTGATTCTGACTAGTCTCCCTGTCCCTGCTGCTGAGAACCACCTCCATACCGTGATGCTTCCACCATCATGCATTATCACAGGGACGGTATGATGTTTGTTTTTCCTAAACGGCTCAGTCTTTTTTAATTCAATAGTTCAACTCTCCCGTGTACTCAGTTTGGCTTCATTACAGAAGGCGTCCTGGTGTTCCCAAACTCACTTCCAAATCTTCCATTTCACAATTAGAATGTGGCCCTGAGAACACACAGAGCGGTGCAAACTGTTTTATACCCTAGATCTGTGCCTAACCAGTTTTATTGCTCAGAGTTCATGACTTTCTTTTTGTCCTGAAATACAGTGTTGATTGTGGGACCTTACATACATACATGTCTAATGAATCCAGTTTGTCACAGGTAGAGTCCAGTCACATTAAAGTTACATCTCAAGGATTATTCCAGCAAAGACTATGGACCTGAACTCGAACTAGAGTGAAACAGCAAAGCTTCTGAACTCTATTGTTGATGAGAGATTCTAGTTTTGATTAATGATTTTACATTTTTTAAATTGAAGTATTTTCAGCTCAATACATGTAAATGACAAAAAATGTATATCTGTGTGTAATATGTGTGATATCAATATTACCTCCACCCAGACGTTTCCCCACCTGTTACTTGGTTTGTTTTTCAGGGAATAAAATATAGACCCTGAATGAATATCTACGAAACTAGGAAGGATGCAGCATGTGCCAGGAAGGAACCAAATTAATTATTGTGTGAATTTGGAAAAAAGGGTTGGACCAATACTTTTTTTATCATTTTCTTTAACATTGCAACATAGGGCATTTTTTCCACATTTGTAAAAACATTTTGAGGATTAAATTGTGAAACTTGATGAAACATTTAAAGAACTGATAATTTGGATTGTTTGGAGATATTCACTCCACTGAGATGAATGATGCATTTATATTTAAGCAGTATTTGAATGTTGCATTTTTGAGTTAATTTTAACTATATTTTGTATTAATAGACTGATGTTCCTATGTGAAATATTTGTTAAGTAACTATTGACCGTAGTAAAAGGTTAATTTTTAATAACAATTAAAATTAATATGGGAATACAAAGTAAATTACAGTAACCTCAAAACCATGCTTGTAAGTGCTGGTTATTTTCCTCCTGGGTGTCTATAAATAACTCAACTCTGCAGAGAAATAACTGTGTTAGATTGACATGTCCTCTCAGTACCACTAGATGGCGTATTAGTTCCACAGAACTCACCAAACCCCAGTCTGGCCCATCTGCTACCATCAGTTAACCATTTTGTCAACAGTGCTACAGGGGCACAGCACATAGTCAATACATTTATATAAATGTAAAGACCTTGAGTGCCTGTTCCCCCACCACGAGACAAGTCGTGTGTCATCATCATTAGGAACATAATACAACGCTGACAAGATATCAATTGTACAAGTCATTTTCAAAAGTGCCTGAGCATACTCCGCCTGCCTTTTCCCTCTTAGAATCATCAGAATCAGGAGACTATTGACTGGAAAAATGCAATAACAAGAGTGAGTCGGGTAAATTACATTTGCAGTATATGGATGTTATATTTGTCCTGGCAGTTAAGATCCATTTGCTAGTGAATAAAACGGGCACGCAATTGATGCCGTAGACAGATTAGAAATGTCATCTGCTCAGCCAGGAGATTTGTTATGCTATAAATCAGGCAGGGTTGCCAGTTTTCTGTAGGAAGTTGTGAATTGTATGAGTTTAAATTGCTTATGATGAACACTTGGATTACCAAAAGTCTAATATACATTTTCACAGACTCAATGAATTTAATTGTTTGACATGAGCATCATGGAACTGATGTATGAAAAGATTTAAAACTCCACGACCAGTGGATTCAAAATAGATTCTCCTTATTTGCGGAGTTACACCCTAAACTTCAGGTCACGTCTCGGCCCCAAGGCTGAGGCCAACTGGACAAGTCTATGCAAAATTATTCCCAAACTTTCTCTGGTCCCATCCAAACCTTCTCCCAGGCCAATTCCAGTGTTGTGCCGTGACGTCAGAGTGGTTAATGATAGGTGCTAACCCTCCCTGTACGGTTTGATTCCTCCCCCTTTTGTCCCACTTTCTCCCACCAAGGCCCTGACATCCCTCCGCCACCCACGCCTCTGATGACATCCAGCCAGACCGAGGTGGAGCAGCAATTTCCTCACGGCGCAAACCGTTCAATCTTTGATGCTGTTATGTTGCCTCTGGCTTTGGTTTCTACACACTGGTGTCCCTCAGTGTGTGTCTGTGTGTGAGCAGAGGGGTAATGACAGATCAAGGTGAACACACTGGCTGTTTGTTGACGCAGCTTCGTACTTTACAGTGTGTGCTTTCAGTCTGTTTGTCAGGCCGCGGAACCACATCCACTTGACACAGTCTGGCCACAAAATCCCATGTAAAGATTTCCAAACACACCCGAGTTGTCCGACATCAATAGCAGCAGCAGAGTGGCTGAAGAAAACCAAGTATGTGTGTTGGATGGAGGGATGGAGGGATGACAGAAGACTGACGGCTCAGACAGTAGTTTCACCATGGTTGCGGTCGACGGCGAGTCGAAGCAAAGATGGAAGAGCGGGAGAGGCTGCGGTCACGGCTCGACGTTAACCTCGTGGAAGCAGCCCCAGACTCTTCTCCCTCCAAAACCACAGTTGTAGCCAAAGGTCGGAGGAAGCGAAGGGAGAGATTAGATTTCATGTTGTGAAGAGGTTTCGCATGAGGAACAACAGCAACAGGACTCAGGGTGAACGGAGGCCAAGTGTTGACCAGAGGAAGCAGCTCGGGTTCAGGCTCACGTCTCCATTACAACGAGTGCGGCTTCCCACAGTGGGTTATCCAAACTCTAATGCACGTTAATTAACATTCACCTCATTTCACTGCTTTGCCATCATGTGAGAAACAGTCGGACACAGAGCACCTGGTCACAACACTGCTTTTACAATGAGATTTTTGTTCATTTAACAAACTAAGTACAAGTAGCGGTAATAGGAATTTGGTTGGAACTGAACACAGCTACGCTAGCCGATTCCAGTCTTTAAGCTAAGCTAACCGAGAGGTAGCTGTAGCTTCACATTTAGCACACAGCTAGCAGAACGAGAGTGGTATTTTCTCAATTAATGTTTTGCAAGAAAAACATATTTCATAAAGTGTAGCCCTTTATTATGACAGTGCAGTGGTGGATCTCGGATTTTTCTAAATCAGGGGCCATAAAGGGGCCACAATTTAGACACAGGAGCCAATATGTCAAACATGCATGTACATTTCTTGATTCGGTAAGGTGACACATTCCATTCATGAAGTCATTCCTTGTTTAATGTTATCTCTATATCTTTGAGAAAAGCCACACATCATTTAATTAATTTTTAAATTTTTTACCTGATCAAGCACAATGGGTTCTGCAAAAAAGCTAAGGAAATAACAAATCTGAGCAAATTGTCAAATTTATTGTTGGCTTGTTTTAAAGACTACTGACAGGACAGGGGCACTCCAGGGGCCAATCAGATTCAACTGGGGCCAGTGCCCCCCTTGCCCTACCCCTGGATCTGCCCCTCGGACAAAATATTGTAGGGCCATACGACAGAAAATTCTGTGATCCGAGATTTTGAGAATAATGTTATAATATTATGAGAATAAAGTTGTAATATTAGTCCAAATTAAATGAGAAAAAACTTGCAATATTTTCAGAATAAGGGAAACTTTTTTTTTTCAAGAAATAGCCAGCAAGCTCGACAGAGTTCCATTTCTCTTCGATCAAAAATCTTGAACCAATCTCATTGTTCTTAAGAAAATACGAAACCCCTTTAAATATGACATGGACATAACCAACGATAACATTGCAGTCGAGCACTACCAAACATTTTCTCTTCCACAAAGAGGCAACTTCCTCAAAGTCTGACAGTTTCTTACACAATCTTTTCAAAGTCCTGATGTTTATGATAATGTGGTGCTGATGAGACAAAAGATTAAGTATTAAGTTATTTGTGAAACTTCTACAGAAGTATAACTTAACAAGATGCTCCACATTTCTCAGTTTGACAGACTGATACTGTACTCATAATATAATAGAAGTAATAGAAGTTTATTCTGGTTATATTGCGACTTTATTCTGTTAATGTAACAACTTTATTCTCGTAATATTATTACTTAAATCTCAAAATCATGTATTTGTTTCCCTCGTATTTGGCTCTTATAGTCCATGGTAATATAGCTTTATGTAAGAAAAAGTATTTTGTGGATAGTCCCCCAAACCTGCCAAGCTAGGAAAGTGATATTCTTAGCACATGATGGGGGGGTGGGAGGGTGGATTTTTGGGAGATGAGGTGACAGAGGAGACGTGTGAGAGAGAAAGAGAGACCAAGGAGTGTGTATGTAAAGTTTAGGGTCAGCTAATTGGGGTCTGCAGTGTGTGTGTGTCCTGTCTGTCAGTGTCTAGACTCTGCCACTGCTGTGTTTTCTCAGATGTGAGACTTTATTAAGCTCTTTACTTACGCAAACAACCCGACCTCCGTACAGGTGTCTATGTTATTGTGAGTGCTCCGTGTGGGTGTGTGTGCGTGCACCTCTACCTGTTTGCGATTCATCATTAGCTAAAACAATCAGGATTTATGAGTGTACATGCTGTAAGTGACGGGCCGAGGCTTCGCCCCACGCAGACACACTCAGTCGAGCTAACTGAGTTGGGTCATTACTGTCTCGTTCCTCTGTCAAGGGCTCGTTCAGTCGCTCATCCATCACAACACACTCAAGCACTGACTCCAGATAAAACTGTTTGTGCGTCTTCTAACATGAGTTATTTGTATCTGGCTGCTGCCTTTTCTCTACACGTGTGTGCCACTTGGATGCAGACATCATGCGGACAACCGGATGTCCACCTCGCTGTCTCTTGTCTGTCTCTGTCTGATATTTGTGTCTTTATTATCCACACTCGTCTCTGTCTGCCTTCTATCTTTAGTTGTCGCACACACCGAGCGTCTGAGTGGGTATAGCAGGGATCGAGTGTATTAGTGTGTGTGGCATCCCGTGAAACAGCCTCTCGAATGCAAATGGCGACGAAGAAGGGACCCCCGCCCGCCCCACCACCACCTCATCATTCTGTAGGGAAAAACAACACGAGAGGGAAAATGAGACGGACAGACGAATGGAGCCAACGTACATACCAAACACAGCGGAGTGATAGAGATGCATACAAATGTACAGCAAGTCAGCGGTGGTTACTGAGAGACGGAGCGAAGGAGCAGGAGGATGAGGAGGGGGGGATAAAAGCGTTTGGTAAATGGGTCAGGCCTGTCTGCCATCCCAGGCACATACACACAGCATGCAGCCCCCAGAGAGAGATAGAGATAGAGAGAGAGAGAGAGAGACCCAGACTGTACAGCCTGCTGCTGAGAGGAGAGACGACAGGAGGAGAGATGAGAGGGAGATGTGATGAAGAAGAAGGTTGCAGATGGATTGCAGGAAAGGGATCGGAAAGCCAAAGGGACGCTCAACTCACACAAGCACGTGTTGATGCTCACCGCTCATGGTTATCTGATCATGTTGAGCATTGTCGGGTTCATCTGCAGTAGTGTTGAGACCATACATAATACATTAGATTGTTTATTGAACAATTTCACAAATCAGAGTCCACTCACTTCCACTGAAGTTTCAGCAATGCAGCACCTGCAGTTTTATTATTGCCTTCGCCAAGGAGGTTACGTTTTCACCCCTGTCCATTAGTTTGTTGGTTTGAATGTTTTTTTAAATTGATTTAAACCAGATTAAACTAGAACAACTGAATAGATTTCCACAAAACTTGATGGAAGGATGTGGTATGGGTCAAGAAAGAATCCAAATTCAAATCAGGGGGCAGATCCAGGTTTTTTTCCCCACTTTCTTTAGCTTTCTGAGGTATTAGGTATTATTATTTCATTTTCCAAGGAAATAATTCATAAATATGGATGAAACAAATCGAACACATTTTGGGAACTGATGATTGGATTGTGAGCAGTTTTCATCTTGATAGAATTGTAAGGGGGACTGATGGAGCTATGCTCTCTACTTAGTGTCCTTCTAGTTCAAATAGTGTGAGCAGCATGAGCTCTAGTTTAATATCTAACAATATTATGACACAACGTCCTAATCATATTTCGTCTATGTTGATGTGCTGTGACAGGAAGTTTTAAGCAGCTTAATCTAAACAGTCACGTTTGGCAGTGATGAGGCAAATTACTTAAGTACATTTTTCAATTATACTAGATTTATATTGTCATATTGTTTGTCTGGCAGAACATATGGTGCAGTCAAGTTGTGTTACACAACATTGTATAGGTGCCAATGTATTTCCATTATACAGCCTGTTATCAGTTTGTGTGACAGGTCTGACGGGTGGAGGGGAACTTTGGTTTGACCTGAGACAAGGTCCCTGTGTTAGAGTCTGACCCGTGATGCTGAATGTGGTTCAGCCTGATTGTGTGCAGGCCGCACCACTCATTTTTTATGGTGCTCTGCCGCCTGATGAAAGGACCCGGTGAGTTAGTTTGCTGGACTGGAACTGCATCAAAGAAAAGGGAGAGAAGAAAGGCGAAGGAGCACGGCTGTCACCGGACTGAGAACTGCTCCACGGCTGCTTGGCTTGAACAGATGAAAGGGTTAATCTTGTTTGACAACGCACAACAATGAGTAATGACTCCGAAGCCTCCCACTCCGTCACGTTGCCTTTGCACTGTTTCACTTGCGACTTTTTTCTCCTAAAGCGTGGCCTTATTTGCTCCGCAGCCTCTGCTACCTTGTTTGCCTCCATTGTATGCGGAGCAGCCTGCTGCTAACCGTCTGCGTGCGCCTAGGTAAACACATTTTGGGAACAGCAGCTAATCCATCATGGGCGTCACAGTGAAATGTTTCTCCCCCGGGGCCCTGCAGTGGCGCGGTATCAGGTGGAAGGGTTCCACTTCCTGTCTTTGTGGGCAGGTTCCTGGCCTAAAGGGACAATCTCTCTATGGGCCCCTGGTGGGTTGAGCGCATACAAGCCATGGGCGACACTACCTGCTCCACCACACCCCCTGACGGCGCCACTCTGGGCCCTGCTGAAGGGTGTATGCATGCATGTGCGGTGTGTTAGTATGCATCATGTGTTTACAAGGAACAAGGACGTTTATTTTTTAAGTCCAGAATACAAGATTTAAGAGTTTCCCCTCGTACAGTCTGCCTGCATGACTGTACAAATTCACCACATGCAGCTGTGGTGTCACATTTTGATGTGAGGAGATTGCACTGCGTTGATGGCTTTCTGTGGGTCATGAGGAAGGAAGGGTGCATGTCAGTATCTCTCTCTCACACACACACACACTTGCACAGGATGAGTGTTCCTCAGTGAGCTGTACAGATTTTAAATTGAATCTCTCTTGTCCGCGTTGTGGGTGACCTTCCCATTTGGAGCTGAGGAGTGCTGCAGAAAGCCAATACAGCCGCTGTGATTTCACTTTCAGTGAGGCAGACAGTGACAAGCAGGGAGAGAGATCCAACGAGACAGAGGGAGTGAGAAGCCCAACTCCGATTCCCTGCACATTCCTTGTCACTTACCGACCTCACATGTGATTCTTAAGGTGCCACAGAATCCTAACAGGTTATTAGTCATGTATTAGGAACAAATTAGATATTGAAGGTTAATCCTGAAAAAAAGAAAAGTATTGTGTTGGATTGTCTTCTTTAAATTTGGAAGGTCTGAAAAGACTTAAGGAGCCGGTATGCTTTGAATGAAGTTCACGTCCCAGCGTTGGCATTTGAGGGACCGTGTCTGACAACTTTTTTAACATTCTGAAAATGACAGACTGACAATCCTGCCCATGCTTCAGTTTGATGGAGGTGATTAAGTTACTCCGAACAATATTTCTCATTTTCAGACGACTGCTCCTGTCACTGTTTTTTGTGCAAACCAATAAATGCAGCACCCTGAACGCCTTTAAGGAGAAACTGTCCAATACTGATAAAGTTCTCTGTATGACAACAGGCTTTCCAGCTTTGGAGTGTTGCCATTTGTAACTGCTGTAAAAAAAAATTGCCTTCACAGTAGGTCGGATTAGACTTTGTACAAAGTTACTTCCATTCTTTTAAGCATTCATAAAACAATGTGGAGAGATTCTGACACATGACGCTCTTGGCATTTCACACCAACGTGGGCCCAGAGGACACATCAGAAGAACTCCCACCTTGGTGAGAAACTGCCACAGATGGCTTTCGCACTTTGTGCACTGACACAAAAGTGAACTTTTGCACAGTGGGTGGAGAGAGGAGGATGAATACATCAGCATCACAACAAAGGTCCAGAAGGCAGGATTAATGTGTTAAAAACAAAGATGATCAAGTGTTGAAGTATGTGAAAGGCAAAGGAGGGCATGTTGATAAAAACAGAAGAATAGACCTTTCATTTCTGACTTTTAAAATGAACATCTGGACAGAGGTGTAGCTATGGGTGGTCAATATCTGCTTTGCTTTTTTTGACTTGCTTTTTTTAATTTCAATATAGGCCTGCTATAATTACCACCAATATTTTTTTCTGGGCTGTTGAGCCAGTGAAAATATAAAAGGGACCAACATGAACTATGATCTATTGGCTCAGTAGTTGAGTGGGGAAAACGCTACATTGAACACTGAAAAGAAAAAGAAATGTGAGAGCAATAACAGCTGATCGGCTCATTGATATTCCTATATGATAAGCCAGTGTGTCCAGTTTTCAGGGACATTGTCGCAATGATGAAAAAGCCCAAAGTACAGCTGGAAACATGCAGCTGAACTGGATGAGTGACAGTTATCAGCACTCTTAAATAAAGTTACCGGTCTGCTACAGAGTTTGTGCAGCCAAGAAGCAGCTTTCACAATCACATTCTGATAAAGACAAAGTTATACAGGCAAATTTTGTTGGAAGCAAGCTTATAGCTAAGAGGCTGAAACCTCATTCAGACTTTGTGAAGGAGTGTTGTTGCCATTGCGGAGCTGCTTGAACCAGACAAAGTAGAATTATTCCAGAGTATCAATGTGTCTTGAAGACAAATCTTGCAGGGTGACAGAATTTTTTTTTTGCCGTCTTATGAAAGTATTTATTCTCAATACTGGATGCATCAGGTAGACCTGGCTGATGAGAGGCCCAAAATAAGACAATACATACTACGTGAAATTACAAACACAACCAAAAAAGCCCAACTTGCCGCTTTGTGTGGGATCAGAAAAGGATGTTCTGCTTTCACAAGTCAAGCATGGCATTATCAAAGGTGATATCATCATCATTATCATCACCATCACTACCATCTGACATCAGATAGCCTCACTAAAGAGAATCAGTTCAAGTCATCACATCAGAGAGGTTAGTTACTTAGTATGACCTGTGAAGGACTTTATACAAATTTAAATGGCTCTCTCTGGAGAAAGGTTCTCCATGCCTGCTGTATAGCATTCTGATATGAGTACAAGACATATTAAATTCACTACTGAATAACATACATACATATATATATACTACATATACCAAGCTTAAAAAAGAACTCCACTGGGCCATTCAGATGTTTCCAGGTCCAGTCAGTAGCCATGTTATGGATCTGCCACTGCGTCTGTTGCCCTGTAGGTTTTCTAAGAAGTATCACAGTACATAACCGTGTATTAAGATAAAACAGAAACATGCATTTAAGGTTGAATAAAAGAGACAACAAGAGAACTCTCAAAAGTTATAATCTCCCATCAAACCAGCAGGTTAATGGGGCTTTTTCAGTCTTGACTTAACAAAGCAGAGACACATTAAAGAGTCTGCCACTCACCAAGAGACAGCCGTGTGTTCACTCTGAAATCACTCCCACTTTACATGCTGATGATAGTTTCACCTTGAACTTGAAACAATGTAATCTTTGTCAATCATTGTTTCTCTTTGACTAAATACCTCAGTTTACTCCTGGTTTCCACTGTTGACATATTAAGCTTCCTGAATGCTTACGAATATTTGAAACAGAGGAAGCTCCAGATGATAGTATTCTACTTTATTCTACTTTATTCCAAGAGGATTATTGTTAATTTATTGCAAGTCTTTATGCTGGTTAGTAAAAAGTGTGAAGCTGATTTCATGTTGGCAACATACTGTAGACGTGTCAGAGTTGAATATGGGTGAAGTGCCATATTGAAAGAAAAGAGTGAAGGAGACAATTACAGGGAAAGTAAGGGTGAGAAGAAAGAAAGAGGTGGAATCATAATAGCCCAGCTCTGCATGGATTGTTTCACCCACTGCTTTTCCCTTCTAAAAAACTCTGATGCTCTTTTCTGTTGCTGATGAGAAGCGCCATGGGCATAAAATCAATAAGTCTCAATTTTGCTTGTGAGCGAGGCTTTACAACAAAAATCCATGGTGCTGTTTTGAATTATTATTACAAATCCATCGCTCTTGTTTTGCCTGTCCCTGCTAAAAGAGGTGGGGAGGTCGTGAAACAATGAGAGTAAATCAATGGCAAACAAAGCTCGCCCCGCGGAGACAACAGCATAGGTCAAAGCCCCCAAAAAACAGTGTTGTGATTAGTATGATTCAATGGTTCCTCCTCTGTTTGCTCCTCGAAGAGTTTCACACTCGACCCTGAGTGGAGGAAGAGATGGACCGATGTTTCTATCTATCTTTCAAGAGGTAATGAAGTCATCATCCCCCGATAGATGTGTCCTGACCCTGTCGTCTCCTGATGGTGAGTCATCCGACTGTTGTACTGGTCACACACCACACACACGAACACACACGCACAAACTCTCTCTCTAAACACCCTCCCTGCGTCCACAGCCCCTCCTCTTCTCTCAGGCCACAGTTTACAGCCCCATCATAACAAATCACTGTTAACATTAACATAGACTTACACATCAAGCTGATACAGTCAGGGAATTAAGAGTATAGGAAGGCGATGTTGAACGTACACGTCCAAACACACAGGGATTAACTCTGCACACATGTTCATGTTCATAATGGGAACACGGAATGGACTTTGTAAACGTTCACTGATTCGAATCTGTGTGTGTCAGTTTACCTGTGCACACCCTGGAATAGAATTTGGATCAGGATTTTTAATTAGGATCCTCATTAGCATAAAAAACTGGAAAAACAAAAACATCAGTTCAGACATTTAAATACAAATGACTATTAAACTAAAGTCATGAAGTATACCTGACAAAAGTATTTCTGGAAACATATTAGCTGACTATGTTCTTATTTATATACATAATCTTAATAAATTAATACACATGTAGAAAATGAATACAGATATAAGAACTTTTCAGTTTATTACTGTATATTCTTATCCATTAATGTCATCATGGTGAATTGAATCAGACTTAAAACTTAGACATTGAGACCATAAACTCCTTTGGAAAATGTTCACTGACGTTATAAATCATATGAGAAGTAGAGGCCTTTTCTGATAGACGTCAATAGAAACTATTGATTATTATTATTATTATTATTATTATTATGAGACCATAAGCTGTTTTCCAACCTGAAATCAATATGATTATGTGCTGCTTTATAGACTGGAAGTATCATAGAGAGGTGACACTGGAATTAATACCACAACAACACAAAATAATTATTTTTTCAATGGAGAGGAATTTAAATTGGACAAAAAGCGAATAGGTATGTCACTACTTGCTTTTGTAAAAATGGAAACGTCTGGTTTTTAACGTAAAGAATATGACCCCGAAAATGTACCATCAAAGGGGCAGAAGTACTGGGGGTAACTACTTGTTATTGAAAAAAAAAAACATTATTATGATGTGTTACTCTGTAAAGTGATAATACCCAACACTGAGCAGATCTGACAATGTAAAAAGAGACACGGAGGGGGATTCTGGGAAAACTTGAGGAGTGGAGGACAGCTGTAGTTTCTGTTTGACAGATGCCCCGGCTCTCAGAGGAACAAAATGAAATAGCTGACATAGTTAGGACGGAGGACTTTCACGCCCTTCTCACTCACTCTCTCTCTCTCTCACAGACACACACACACACACACACATCGTTCACGGTGCAAACGATTTGACAGAACATAAACACATATTAGCTGTATTATCTCTCATCGACACTTAATGCCAAAGCGCTGGGTGTTAACACGCCACAAGCCGTGCTAATGCACTGTGGTGAGCACAGTTTTGTGCGCCATGAAAACACATACAGTTCCACTCTGAGGGACCTGTATATGAGTTACACACTGAATGTGTAAAACCTGCAGCAGAAAGGTCCCAAAATGACATGAGAAATGTGACAGGTGATGTCAGGGACGAGGAGCTGGAATACGATTATACTGTACGCTCTACTTATGGAGTGGATATGGATATTATACAATATCCAGTAAATGATTGCGGCTAAGCTGCTTCCTCCAGATGGATACAGTGTGTGTGTGTGTGTGTGTGTGTGTGTGTGTGTGTGTGTGTGTGTGTGTGTGTGTGTGTGTGTGTGTGTGTGTGTGTGTGTGTGTGTGTGTGCTTTCTAATCCTATTTCCTCATGTCCATGGTGCATGTTAAATTGCACAGTAACACAGGTTGGACAGAGGGATTTCACAATTTTTTCTCCATTGAGGTTAGACATCTAACAGCAATCACACACACACACACACACACACACACACACACACACACACACACACACACACACACACACACACACAAAGCACACACACACACCCTTAACTTGTGATTTATCTATGGCTCAGCCAGCTAAGTACCTCAGTAACCACATGACACAGTATCATGGGTTTATGGACATGTATCTATTCAGCTGGGATCAAAAGGCTCATTAGTGTCAAAGGGAGCGAGTGTTGAGGCTCATCCCCAGTGTGTGTATGTACAGTATGTGTGTGTGTGTGTGTGTGTGTGTGTGTTTCTGTGTGCAATAGAGCTCTGCAACCTCAGATTTCGTCTGCAATAAAAACCAAGACTGACTTTTCTTTTTCTTTCTTTCTATAATAATAATTTTTGGGGACAGAGCCATCGACATCAGTTGGCAAGGGCACTATTGTAACTGATGGAATTGTTATAATAACTGGTGCAGGTGGTTGTTGCCTGTTTGTAACGAGCTGTTAAAGCTCTGGAGCTACTTCAGAATTATCCCTTGTCATAAGTGAGTCCTCATCAAACATTTCTACAATATAATCACTTTTATTGTTTGTGTGCTGGATGTTGTGTGAATAAACAGTCTATAGTGCAGAGTGAAGTTAAAAAAAACTTTGTGTTCATCCTTCCTGGTTTATCTGCAATGACTTATTGCCTTATAGTCAATGTTTTTCATGAAATGAAACAGAATTGGCTTTATTACTGATCACGGCTGCAGTTTACATATAAGTTTCAATGATTTACTGAACTGGTGTTATTTTTTTTATACATTGGATGTTGGAGCTCCGTTAAGCAATCAGCACAATATTTAGACCCAAGTTCAGAACTTTTCAAAATAAAACCTCTGCAGTTCTGCTCGATATAAAGCATTGCAGCAACAAAACGAATGTTGTTGCCATGACGGAGATCAGCACCCACTGCACCCACTGAAAGTCTGTGTTAGTCTGATGTGGTGAAATACAAAATAATCAAATCATCAAAATGATCTAGCTGAGATTTAGACCTGCAGGTTGACCAACAAAGCACCCCCGTGCTATGTGCCCCCTAATGTAACTTGGTAGGTATATGTAGCTGTATAATGTCTCCTGCCATACACACAAGCAAGAAATGACATCTCATTTATTTGCACAGTGTTCGATGGGAGTGATCGCACATAGATGAATCAACCAGTGTCCTGCTTGTACCCCCCACATGCACAGGGGTGCAGGGGTTAAATGTCTTATTCCCATTTCTTGTACGTGAAAGGCCACTTTGGATTTTCAGTAGTGCTGTTATCAGGTGATACACTTCGTCTTTGTTGACCTTGGTAAATTCCTCCTCCTCCATCCAGTCTCATCTCTAATCTCGCAGCTTCTTTCTCTATCGATCGCCCCTCTCTTTCAATTTCTCTCTCCCTTTGTCCCACTTCTAATATAACTGCATTTGCTGACAGTTTTTCATAGCCGTATTTACACAGTTAATATTTCTTGTCTTTTCTCATTCCTCAGCCTCACGTCTATCTCCCCAGCACCCCTCCTCTCTGTCCATTCCTCACATCATCCTTCCAATCATGGGGCCTTATTGATGTTAATCGGATGATTTTATGATGGGATACAGCTGACCATAATGCTGCTTTGATCACAGTCTGCCCTCATGACCTTTTACTGAATGGAGGCAAAAGAACAGTGACTCCTCCCCAGGAGTGGAAGTGGGCAGGGAGAGGGTGTTGTGGATAGTTAAAGGTGTGATAGCTGAATATTTCTTCTTCTGTTACAGATCTCACAGCAATTTAACATGCTTCCCCCAGTGGCTGATACAGGTATATTCCCGAACAAAACCACTGAATCAGTACAATTAAAACACGCCTTTACCACCAGTGACCACCAGTGTTGTCAGATCAACCAGGGCTGTGTTTGAAATCACTCACCACTCACTATGTTGTCCATATTGTAGTGCTGTCCAAATATTTAGTTTGAATTTTTGTATCCTTGTGGACTCATTGTATCCTGTTACGAGACAAACTGAACTGTAACTACCATTAAATGCAAGGGCCTATTCTCATCGGCTAGCTCCGTTCAGTCCCTGTGGCATTTGAACTTTACTTGAGTTGTATGTCTCACTTACTCACACCTTGGGCACGCAGACTATCTGACGAGGGGGGGTCATTGATTACTCACACTTTTCCTGACGTCTTCCACCAGTGGGCCCGAGAACCACGATGTGGCCTGTTGAGAGCCCCTCCAGCCACACCAGGCTCCCAGCTCTGCCAGGTCAGATGCAGTTGTATGGTTTTATTTCACTTCCCCGTGCATAGTGAAGTAGCGTAGGGAAAAGAGTCTGTGTTCTGGGTCACTGTCTCCAGAGCCGTGTCCTGTTGCAGTCAGCTGCTGTTGCACTCCTCTGTGTATTAGGTGTGTGTTGCCACCAGGTGGATGCAGTTATTCGATAAGAAGGGAGTTACCCCCTCAGTTTGGAGTGTCTCACTCTCCCTACGACCTCGCTCTACACCTAACTCTGCACCTGAACCCCAAAAATACATTAATAATCTCCTAATGGGTCATAACATTTCCCACAATGCATTGCAGAGTAGTGTAACACCGATGGTCACTAACCGAGCAATATATACTATCATGCATTGCACTGGAGCTGAATGAAAGAGAAACAATGACAGACGAGAGGAGAGAGAGAACTGTATGATGATGAAAACATGTCTGCATAAAAATAAATGAATACAAAGCCTCAGATGTGACTCAATAGAAGCAGAAGCAAACAGAAAAGCCGTGATGAAAGTTGTAGCAGACACTAAATATTTTCAAGTTATTCCTGAGGCAAAACACGCTCAGTATAATATGAACTAAACAACATTGATAATACTTTTTTTTTTAAAGGAAAATGACCCAAATAGTGTGTGTGCAGGTAGCACGGAGTAAACTTTTGTAATTATCATAAGTGATATACTCTTTTTACCTAACTTTAACTGTGACTGTTTCTTATCTAGTCATGAATAACATAATCTCTATGAACAGATTCAGCAGAATCTGTAGGTAAAGGACAAGATGCTGATGCCGGAAGCCTCTTGTGGGATGAGATCTATGTGACGAGCAAAAATAGGTGGAACACATTGACTGAAAAGCATCTACTATATATGAGCATTCTAATCTATCTACATTCATATGCAGATAGTTGTTAATAGAGATGAGCCAAAATGTCGTCTGGACCTAAAACTCCTTCAAAGAGTATCACTGTTTGTGTTTCGTGTGGAGAAACGTTCGACTCGTGTCATATAAGTAACTAGTCAGACTGTAGACAGTGGCCCTGTTATCTGGTGACTACATCTGAAGCACCGAAATATTGGCTGTTTCTCCCAGAGGCTAATTTGTCATCAGATGATAGCCAATGGACTCCAAGATTGTAAATATTTAACTTAAGATATGAAACCAAGTGCTTTGGTGTTTTAAAGTCTGGGCGTTGTCAAAAAGTGTCAATGCTGCCACACTGTGTGTGTTTCAGTGTGCACTTTGACGTGGACATATCACACAGACAGTGCTCATGTTAACCTCCTATGGTTCCCTGCGGATCTCGGGAGAATTGCTTATAGAAAGTTGAAGGCAGTAATTATAAGTTTGCTCTCCTCTCCATGAGAAAGTTGCAGTTCTAGTCGGTCCAGTCATCTCAGATGGAGAGATAGAGGAGGAGGAGGAGGAGAAAGGCTTGATCTCAGCATACAGGAGAAATAGATGACTAACCAAACAGAAGAGCTCAGCCAGCCGTGACCACAATCAATGGGCTTTCTTTAAGTGTCTTCGATTTGGACTCACACTCTCTCTCTCTCTCTCTCTACACACACATTTATACAGTATGTGTGTATATATACAGTATATATAATATAAACGTATGTATATGGGTTTGATTAAATAAATATCTTCATGGTTTTTTGCTTCCCTCAGTCTCTCTCTTCTCCTTTCCTCTCACTTCTCTTCCATCTACATTCCTCTGTGCAACCCCGTCTCTAATCCTTTTCAATTCTCTCTCCCTTATGCGTTTGCTTTCTTTAAACCTCTTTCCCTCTCCTTCACCTGTCTTTCCATCCTTCTCTCTGCATTATTGTCCTTACTTTTTTTCTCCTCTCATTTTTCCTTCCTCTCTCGTATATTCCCACCCTGCTTCATCCCTCTCTTTCTCTCCTTCCATTCATCCCTCCACTTTCTAACCCTTCCTCATACATCTTCCCCTCTCTTCTCTCTCTGCCTCCCTGCAGCCCCTCTCACCCCCACCCCCTACCCTCGAGCTAGTATTGATTGAGTCCTCACAGCTTCATTAGGATTCTCCCATTCACTTTGGTGTGTGCGGCCCCGGGGCAGTGATCCAGCGGGGGCTCTTGAGAGGAGCATGCTCGGGTTACACGTCAACTCTTACCATATTTCACTTTTAGCGGACTTACTTTCGCTTATCTGCTCATTCCAGACCACTCAAAGTGCGCTTCAAGGATGTTCCCACCTCACCCCATGTCCTGGGGTTTACTGTCATAAAGATGTGTCACAGGAGGTGAGGACTTCATTTGGGCCTGTGTTTGTGTGTGTGTTTGTGCGTGTGTGTGTGATTGTGCGTGTGTGTTTTGGTGCTTCACTTCATTATGCTTCAATAAAGTTCACGTTCAGAGATTTTTTTTCATTACCCTCATCTGTTCTTCTTCTTCTTCTTCTTTGTTTGGTTTATTAGCGGGTGGCAACCAACGTCAAGCGTTTTGGTTAGCCATCTACTGGATCTACCTCTTCTTCTTCTGTTCGGTATATTTGAAGTCAACAAGATTATTTTTAATTTAGGGGTTAAAAGAGGTTAAAAGAGGTTATATGTGTTATATTGGTGATACATGTTTTTGAACATGGCCAATGTTAAGCTTGACAGCTGTTTAATAATGTTAATAATGTTATGTTGTCACTCCTGCCCGTTTCTTTGTTGGTTTGTTTGTAAGCAAGATGTCCACCAAACTTGGTGGAAGGACGTTGTATGGGTCAGTGAATCCTTACATTTTGTTGTGGATCCGGATCAACAATAACATTTCCGTTGTTTTCCCAGAGAATAATTCATGGACCTTTGGGCCTTGGTGGAACTTTAACATGTCTCTGTAGTAGTGCTACTCAGAGGACGTATTATAACCTTTATATTACAACCTGTAAAGGTTGAAGCTCTTAGAAAGCAACCATCACCACCACTACTGGAACTTTTGATGCCACAGAAAACTCACAAATTCAAAATAGAAATGTGCAACAGTCCACATTCAACTGTCCAGTCCATTTATCAACTTAAATCAGGTGATGACAAGTGAGCAACTCCATCTATTACTGCCACAGGACTAATTTCATGTGTCCATTCCTCAAGATAAGACAATGGCAGCTACATCATTAATTAATATAGCTACAACTGTAGCAACACATATCATTTACAAAAAAGACGAGACCTAAATGTAGTTTAAACCAATGCAAAACACAACAGCATTAACTGCTAATGGAAAAGGTACCAGCTATCGTCAAGGCTTGTTGTGATTTACACTTCTGGGCCAACGTAGTTTGCTATAATTTGCTTAAAAGGTTTCTGTTTTTCTTTGTCGAAGACGAGAATGAAATGACCACAGTCTCAGTCCACTATACAAACTGACATATAATAAAAGTTTTTTTTAAAAAGGGATAATAAAAGTTGAGTCATTTAAAATAAAGCTTACATGACAAGTGGAAATAATTTTCAATATGACGTCCATATACTTACTGAGCACTTAACAACAGGGAGGATAACAACACTCACCTTGTCTTAACACAAATCCAAATCCAACTCTGTATTACCGCTGCTCTGATGAATTCCCTCATTTCCCCCGTCCTTGTGTTTCGCTTGCAAGCTTTTACACCCTTTTAGCTAATGTTTCAAGCAGTCGATTAGTCACGACTTTGCCTAAATATGTCAGTTTGTGGCAGAGAGACACTGAGCAGAAGCAACGGGGAGAGAGTCAGTTGTGTGGGAGTCAGACGTAGAGAAAGTAGGGACCCCCCTGACCTGAAGACACACTGATAACCTGTACATGTGAAACATACACATGTCTCCAACGCTATCAAATACATTCTGTAAACACAGCTGCATCAACTCTGTCACTCCACAGGAACCTCTGTCGAGGGACGATGAGATGAAATATTCCCACGTAAAAATATCATCGCCCTGTTTTTCACTTTCTCACAGTTACATTACTCAGCTTCAGCCACGAGCTCGGGACATTACACATGCCCCGTGTATGAGATGTGTGTATGATATGTGCTATTGCATGTTTTCACTGGGCAGCTGCCGTCTTCCTTTATGTGCTCTGTAAACCACAGGGTGATATATTGTGGTGCTGATGCATTTTGGCCCCCAGGTTTGAGCCCCTTCACAATACGGCACAGGGAGAGAAGAGACGGGGGTGGAGGAAACGCTGTACTGTAAAAGCACATTTTACACATATTTCTCATGAATCAATCATTAAATGGTAAATAGTCTGTACTTATAAAGCACTTTTCTAGTCTTTATTTATTAATTTCTTTAAACATTTTCTGTATCCAGATAAGTTATTTACTTAATTTAGTAATTTACTTGGCAGGAACAGTGCACATTAGTCAATAGTCTAGTTTTCATTAGTGGTCCCTGAACAGCTCTTCCATAAAAAAAGCAAATAAATATTAACAATGGATCAAATGACTGTGTAATGTTTAAGGTTCTGTTGAAATTGACAGTACCAAAAAGAATTATAACACAAACATGTAGTTTTCCTCAGCCCTCTGAGCCTTTTTGCTTATTCTAGCTCACTGTTATGGTTTTGGGGCCAGCACACTGCTCTTGTTTTCAGTGGCAGCAGGCGGCTTATCTCGGAAAAAAGCTCCGATAAATTGTTTAAAAAAACAAGAGAAAACATGCAACATTACATAAATAAAAGTGATTGAAGTGGGATGGAATCACACAGAGGAGTAAGAAAACACATTAATGTTACACAGCATTATCAAGTAATTCAATCAGCTCTGAGCACACAAACATAAAATAAACATATAAATCACACTGGAATAATGATGCAATCGAATGGGGGTGGGGGTGGGGGGTCTTATCTGTATTCGAGTATCAATCAAATAGTTTTGGCCAATTTTAAAGTGATAGTAGAAGTGTTTTGTTGACTCAGACACTTCACCCACCCCTCCATCGGCATAGGGGTGAGTATATAATGACTGAATTGTCATTTTTGGATGAACGATCCCTTTAACTCCTGAATGAAATGTGGAAAACACATCCTTTAAAATATGGTAGATATCAACATTATTTTAAGTGCAAAATAAATCTGCCTCCAAAACCCAAACTGCTCAAACCCTTGTATGTCTGCATGTTCCCAGACGTGTGCATATGATGTGCTGTTTAGCATTAAGTGCTTTTCTGTGCCCTCCTCTGCACCCCTGCACTCCTCTGTTGCTGTAGGGAGTGCGAGGTGCAGAGGAGGGCAGGTTCGGCTCTCCAGCAGACACCCTGTTTATTTAGCCTGACATTCCTGCACTGCTGCACTGAACCGGGAGCGCCGGCTACTCTGCCTCGTCTTATCTTGGCTCACGCCCGCCCCCGTCAGTGCCACTGACACCTGAAGTAATGTGTGCATGTTGGGAGCACATTTTGCCTTAACTGTACACGTGTAAGGATTCTTTCTCCAAGTGTCACTCACTGTCTGACAAGCTCATTATCAAGATCTTTAGTATTGTACAATATGGTTTCTACGAGAACGCCGCGGGGTGATGCACGGCTGCAGGAAGCCATCACACCTGATGACAGATTGCATTCATTAGACGTCCTCCTCGCGATGAGCCTGAAGGACGAACCAAGGCGGCGGTTCGGTCGGCCTGTCCTGTCTCACTGCAGTGGGAGTTTATTTACCCTTCACTTCTCATTACGCCACCGACTCCCACCATGTGCAGGGTGGCCATTTTAGATCGTTGAGCAGCCACAGGTCACAGGAGTCCTCTAATGAGTCATTGGACTCTCTGTCGATACGCTCACATGTACGTCCTCATTTGTCTCTGTTCAGAATTCCCTCTAATTGATACTGAGTGCTGACTTGCATTCCGGTTAGTGTGTACTGAACTGCTTGTCACTCAAAATTAGCCGTCTTTATGAGGCTGCCCGAGTGCTGATGCGTGTACTCAAACACGTGCTGATGGTGCGGTTAGCGGCACAAATTACGATTAATTTTCTTTACCTAGACGTTTGGCTGTGGCGATACATTTCTCCAACCCGTCTGGGTCGACTTTCCATCTCTGTTATCCCTTCTGGGAAGCTAAATAACATATTTCAGTCCGAAGTTGGGTTTGCAGAGAGAGTATTGGCTTTCTCATTAGAAAAGTCTCCAATTCTGTTTCCAAAAATCCCTCTGTCCGTGCATATTTATTTCTGTTCTGTGTGTCTGGAAATGTGTGTGTGGCTCAAGCTGGCATGTGATTCAAATTTGTCATGTGTGTCAGTGCAGCAGTGTGCATGTGTTTCTTTCCCTCCATGACCAGTTGCTTCTGGCCTTTCTCACTTGTTACCTTGTCATAACAGGCACTCCGACGCTGTATTTCACCCTGCAAGCACACACACACACACACACACACACACACACACACACACACACACACACACACACACACACACACACACACTCTACAGACCAAGGTCCAGCTTACACATTCTGACTTTTCCTCACCTCATTAAGCTGCAGAAAAGGGGGAGAGGCCAGAAACACAGAGCGGCCAAAGTTAGACAGCGAAGGGCTTTGAAATCCATGTTTTGTGCTTTTCTGGGTCGTGCTCTCAGCGACGCAACCACCTAAGTTGTCTGGTGCTTTGAAAAACGTTAAGTCCAAAGTGCCAGGTCAGATCTGTCAGCCATCCCGACAGGAGAGAGCAGTGAAGAGGGATCGTGGAGAGAAAGGAGAGGAGGCGAGTGGGTGTCTGTGCATGTCAGGTAAAGAGTGCGTATGTGTATAGTAAAAACTCCCACTCTGCTTTTCACATACACAGGCATGCATGCATGAATGCACCGACACACACGTACTGTATCATCCCTTCCACCACTCAGCCACCTGAGACGCACACACACACTCTGCCTCTCCCAGCGAAAAAGCTGGTGGAGAATGTACATTGTGTGTGTGTGTGTGTGTGTGTGTGTGTGTGTGTGTGTGTGTGTGTGTGTGTGAAAACGGCAAACGGCCCTCTGTGATTTTACAGGGAACGGCTTCCAGACTGGTAACTCAGCCTGCCTCCCACTCTTTACAAGAACCGTCCGGCTCCGTCATGCATGGTCCAGGACACACGAGCAGCCGTTGGAGGAGAAGCTTTGGCAGCTGTCCTTCTCTGGCCAGGGACACTCACAATGGGAACTGACTGCAGGGAACGTGATCGCGACCTTGTCCTATTACGCTAATGCAGCCTCTGCAAACATAGGATGGATAGCCTGTCTGCAATGGCTGCCGTTCAGACTGGAATTGCATATCCTGTAATGCTTTCTATGTTTTTTATCGCTTTTGTGGCTCAGAGTTATGGTGTGGTTATTGAGGGCGAATAGATTTCACTTGTGAGTTTTAAAGCTATGCGGCACAGTCCGGCCCCAAGGCCACATGGCTTTTTCCCTTTAGGTCTGCGTTACTGACTGGCGGAGAGTTAAATACTGCCGAGTATTCCCCCGGTTAGGCAGATGTGTAACATTTTAAAGGTTAAGTTGCTCTTCAGTTTGGGCATTGCTATGTAAGCTACCCAGGAGTCCTCTGCCTCTACAAAAACAATCAGTGTAATAAGTCTGGTCAATCATATACGCTCCTGACAATTATCAAGGGCTGAAAGAAAAACACTTGTGGTTTTACAATTGTAATGACTATACGGGGAATTTTTCTTTAAAATTCGGGTGCTTTAAAATTGACAAGACTTTACATCCTTGTTATTGCAGCCCTGTGAGTCTGTAGTTTTTATAGAGCTAAATGTGTACGGCGGCAATATTAACATACTAACAGTGACGTTGCTAACATGCTGTTGTTAAGCTAATTACATTTTCACAAAGCTGAGGATCTTGGTTTAGCATGTTAGCATTGATAGATAAATTATGGATTTGGACAATTATAACGTTTTAATTGATGCTGGCACTAGAAGAAAAGTTAAGGGATCTGAAAAATTCTAAATTATAATTATAAGTCAGTTATTCAGTCATTAAGAAAATTTGAACCAAAAGTCCACTTCAATATAAGTTTAAATATTTAATTTCATCTATTTAATTTCAATATCATGTAAGCGTACTGAGGGACAGAACATAATGAACACAAATATATCGTTTTTTGCATGAATACTAACATGGATTAAAAAAAATAACCATGCACAGAAACTTTTTCCACAAAAATGAAAAACAAACGCCGTGATATCAAACCTCATTCAGTGAGAACTCTTTCCGTGGCAGCTGCGTCATTTTCTGCTGTCAGAAATCTGGTTGTGGCGTTCTCGCTCGCTGACAGGAGCCCAGGTCAGTGCAGGTTGAAGCTGTAGCCCCGGGCTCCGGATGCCAATGCGAATACGTCCTCTGCTTAGCCCCTGGGCCGCGGCGGTTTGACAGACGCTGTGTGAAAACAACATATTCCCCCACATTCAGCCCACAGCTACACTGATCTATCAACCTCAACCACAGTTTGATCTTGGCAGCGACAGGGACAGACGTTTCATACTTCATCACTGTCTGTCAGGGCGGCTCTGATGGATGAAGAGCTAAATTACAGTGATTAAATGAACTGTTAAATCTTCAGGAGCGAGTAATATGAGTTCATGCTGACAAAGGTCTGTGGTGGCAAACTGCTCCATGTACGAAAATAACAAAAAAAAACATGACTAGAGGGAAATATAATCTATAATCTTAGGCACAAATAAATAAGACAAATATTGAACAGTGAATACAATAAATATTCTGCTTCACACTGATCCTCCTCATCTCCTCATGACATGTGTTCTTCTTATCCACACTGTCCCCTGCTGAGAGCGAGACCTATACAGGAAGCAGATCCTCGCAGATTCAACTCCACATTCTCCTCTCTGGCCATTTGCTCCCCAAGAATTCTCTGCTTCGTTCCAATCATAACTACAGGAAAGAGAGGTTTGAGGTGGTGGGCGGGGGGGGCTGCAGGCAGGAGGTGATGGATGGCTTTTCGGTGCCATGTTTGTACAGCGCATAGCTGGAGCTGCCGATGGAGGGAGGAGACAAAGGGACGGTGAAAACAGATACAGAGAAGAGGCAATAAGAATAGTAAAGTTTAAGAAACTTTATGGAAACACCTGTGGATTGCAACAATATTGCTATATAGTGTGTGTGTGTGTTACTATTGGATGTTTTATGTGTCTAGATGTGAACCCACCTGATATGCTGCTTGGATAGAAGACAATTTTTGGCACAGAGAGAAATAACTGTGGGATGTAAGTGTGTGTGTGTGTGTGTGTGTTTGACTCAGGGCCAGTTCAAGGTTATCCATCTCTTAGCTTTGGCCGAGTGACGGGTCAGCAGGGGTCTAATATCTCAGCCAGATGTGTCTGTGGCTCCCTGTGTTCATGTCCCTGTAAATAACTTCACCCTCATTTTCCTTTCTTTCTCCTCCTTTCCTCCCTTGTCTGTTTATTTGCGTTGAGTTGCTTTCACTGACACATTATTGGCTGCGTTTCACAAGCGTTATTGCTGAGCCGTATAAAAGTTGCACGAAGCCTCTAGGGCTGAATGTACATAAGAAATCATATCTATACATCAATCTGACATATTTTCATATTAATAAACATCGTTTTTTACCAAAGTGACTGATACAATAGTTTCTATCCCTATAAAAACACCAGTAATCTCATCAAGAATTGCTTCACCAAACCCAAGTCACGTTAACATGATTATACCCATAAATGCAGCATGGAATTTGAACTTTTTCTCTCTTTCGTTATGTCATTGAGCTGTAATTTATCCCTGTAAATACTTTAATCCAACTATTATTCTCTAACAGCGCAGCTTCCATTGCACTTTCACTTCAGAAGCTTGAAAACGCGTAACAAACAGCAGCATTGAATGAAATCCCAAGAACAATGGGTGCTTTGATCATCTAACACCTTTTATAATTAGGTCCATTAAAAAGATTATTAAATAGTTAAATTAAATAGATTATTAAACTAAAAGTAATATGGTATAGAATAGCTTAGTTGCAAATGTTTATAACAATAAAAACTCCAACGAAAATGAACGCACACCCCCACCAAGTCCCAACAGTTCCCTTAAATTCAGTCAAGCTGCACCAGATTTCACACACTCATCGATATAAGTCCCATAAATATGCCTGATTATTTTTTCATCAAAACTCAGGAATTCTTCTCTGGGGAAATTGGGCAAAACGTCAAAAATGTTAAAGAAAGTAAATATCTTGGATCTGCCCTTTTGTCTGGATGCTCTCCAAAATGTAATTCTTTGGCCCATGTCCCATCCTTCCACCACGTTTCAAGAAAATCAGTTGATTAGTTTTTGCACAATCCTGCCAACAGACAGACAAACAGCAGTGGAAATATAACCTCCTTGGTGGAGGTGATTACAAAGCGCACAAGACGCTGATCTTGCAATAATTTTAAGAACAAAACATCGAGAGTGATATAATATTTCCATGGACGATAATGTTGATAATTGTGGCTTATACCAGACAAACAGTGCACACAATATATGAATTTGTTTGCACACGATAACCTATTGGGAAGAAGTTTATGCATGTGCATTATCATATGTCTCTGTACAAGAGCAGCACGATTTCCCTTATCACGGTGTGTGTAAGATAATAACTTGTGTGTGCAAGATATTTATTGTGTGCAAACAGGTTAATATTTTGTGGTCTCAAGATAAAAATAAATCCCCTGTCGTGACTTTAGTGTCTCTGATAGGTCCCATGAAAGCAGTGAAATCACACACCTGTCGGCGTTACAAAACATCAACTACTATTTGTATTACTATTTCAATCACAAATAATGCAGTTTTCAACATGTGTTATTTATACATCAGATATTTGGGACTAGAGATGTTTGGTTTCCAAAGGAACTACGCAGAACTTTGTGAATGACAGTGACTGCAATTCATCACCAAGCCACTAGGGGCGCTGCAGAAAATCGCGGTTGGCCTATTGAGAGCACGCAAGCAGCGAACATGAGTGTGGAAGAAGAAGAGAGTGGTGGTTGACATCTCTGCCTTAATAAAGTTTAAAAATTGTGAATTAGCAGCTTCTATGACATGCTGCCAGAAAATGGACGCTGTTGGCAACAGGGTGTCCCAACCCATGCTAATGTCACCTGCTAGCAAGGCAGCTAGCACTAGCCCCGCTCCTACGGAGGATGCTAGCTGTGCTACCCCACCTGATGCTGCTGAACCTGGGACCACCACACACCTGGACCCCTCAGTGTGGTGCAGTGACGTGGCTGTGAGGCAGGAGACGTCTGCAGTGTTGTTCATGGACTTAAACAAGACCAACATCCACAAGTTTGACCCAGTCTTGGAAAAAGAAAGGACATGAGACCTGAGCATCGAGGGGAGCGACCACAGCCTGGACCCACTGAGGTGTGTTGGGTCTGCGCTGAAGTGACAGGGGGGCTTTCACTTTGTGACAGGCTCCAGGGAAGAGTTCTGAGCTCCGTCATGGTGGTATTACATATTTAAAAAGAAAAGGACTTGTTTTTCCAATCTACTTAATTTCATGGCGTGCATGTGTGTGTGTGTTCGCGCGTGTGGTATCACATAATGAGCTGTGACGTCTCTGATGTGTGTCCTCACAATCTATCTATCTATCTATCTATCTATCTATCTATCTATCTATCTATCTATCTATCTATCTATCTATATATATATATATATATATATACACATTGGGGATGTTAGAGGTCCACAATGTTTTTTTTTATGAGCTACATTATCACTGTCTTAGAAATGTTACCTTTACAAACCTTTTTTAACTGAAAATTGACCGTAGATGAAATCCATAATTCATCAGATCCTCAAATACTTGTCCCAGCATCTGTCCCTCTTTTTGTCTATGTCTCTCTCTCTCCCCCTCTCTCTCTTTCTCCCTCCACTTTTCTTCACTGCTGTAAACGAGGCGATTGGAAGTGACTGTGTGGGGTAAGAGGGCTTTCCGCTAGGGCAGGACAATGAGAGGTCTGTGTGTGTGTGTGTGTGTGTGTGTGTGTGTGTGTGTGTGTGTGCGCGTGCACGTGCATATATGATTCAGGTGACTAGATTGGATGTGGCTTTCGGGGTGTCAGGGTGTCAAGAGCCCCTGGCAGCCACAACTAGCCAGGGAGCAGAGGTGGAGGACAGAAAGCAAAGTGAGGAAGGAGCTGACAGTCCGGTCTTTACAGACTCAGGAATGAATGAATGATCAGGGGTCGTGAGGTCAACGCTCAGGAGAGGACTACATGGTTTATCCATACACTTGAACTTGTTAAGTTAATACCTCAGACTATACATGGCCTGTGTGAGTCACAAAACTAAAACAATAGTGTTATAATGGAAAACATGCCTCTTGTGTTTGAGGAGCCAGTTTGGTAATGAAGAGTGAGGATTCAATTTTTTCTTTTAACTTTTAAAAGTGTTTAAAAATATGTGCTTTGTACCCACATGTGTGAAGAGTGCATAGAGTCAGGCTGGCGTGGTGTATAGATGGGTTTCATATAGCACATGTGGTCAAAACAACTTCATGAAGAGAAACAGGTATTGATCTGAGCAGCAGGCAACCGTATGATATCTATAACAACTCTATCACACAAACAAACACACACACACATGCACGCATGCACAGAGACATTTGCACTTGCTCCACTTGCTGCACTTGCTCAACATGGGTATAAATCAATTCTCTGCTGTGGACGACCATTTGATCACACTGTGGGGACTGATTGGTCCACCCCACTGTGCTTGTGTGTGGAAAAGTGACTGATCCACTCACACACACTTGCTGCCTGCCTATGAAACCATAACTCCATTGTAGTACAATCCGAGTGTTATTGATTTATAGTAATTTCATATTAATGTTAAAACTTTTGCTGCTGAATTCATGCCACAACACTTGTAAGGGACATAGCTTCAGCACTAACAGCTCAAATAGTATGATATAAATACAGTTTTTTTCGATTGCATTAACACTAAAATCAAAAGTATTACACAATTATCAAAACCTTACACTCAAGGAGCAAAACAACGGCCCAGATTTGCACCACTATAAGCACAATGTCAGCTTCACACTTTTTGCAAAACAATACACACAGTATTTGCTAAACACTAAACACACTTGTATACATTAAACACAGAAGTATATCAAGATGTCACTTCCTTGCAATTCCAAAGCACTGACTGTCAAATTACCCCCCCCTATGAGCCAATTGGTTCAACACAGCCATCAGGTGCACAAACACATGATTGCTAAATTGTAGACACACCAATCAGGTTTAAGCACTATAAAAATGCAGCAGGTGAGTTCACCTGTCTTCAACCAAAATGGAAGGAGTCAGAAGAGGAAGAAGAGTGAGGGTGAGAGGGGGAATCCACGGAGGAGGAGAAGGAGGAAGAGGAAGAGGCGGAGGCCTTGCCAGAGGCCGAGGTGGAGGTAGAGGAAGAGGAAGAGGAAGAGGAAGAGGAAGACCTGAAGCAGGAGGAGAACGTGCTCAAAGAAGAAGAGGACCAAATTTATCAAATGAAATTCGCGCAACACTAGTTGACCATGTCGTGAACCACGGATTGACGCTGAGGGAGTCTGGACTAAGAGTTCAGCCAAATCTTAGCAGATATACAGTGAAATCTGTCATTGTAACCTGTACTGCAAACAGAATTTTCTGTTTGTCTGATATTTGCTGAGCTTACAGTGTTATGCACACTAGTGTAGTAGCGTGAAAACTGGGACATGTTTTGTTGTGATTCTCCATGTTGACATTTTGACTGATTTGGGAATATGGAGAGAAATAAATTATAATTTCATCAGTCTGCAGCATTGGTCTTGTGTAGTGTTTGGTGAATTCATTGTATATTTGCACTTTCTCTGTGTACTTCACTTACAGTACTCTAATCACTGAGAAGAGAATTGCTAAAAGTGTTTTAGGTTAGCAACAGCAGTGTGTAACTGGTTCAAACAGAATTAAGTCATATGAAACGTGTGTTTCATATGGTAACAAAATATGGTTTTGATAAATTAGTGTATAGTTTTTACAAGAGTGTTTCATTTTGCAAAGGATCTGAGGTGTTTTGCTAATTGGGTGTGTGGTTGTGCTAATTCTGTGTAGTGTTTTGAAACACCGGGCCCTGTTTTGAAAATCGTGCTTAAGCAATCGAGAAAAACTGTAAATAATAATACGTCATGAAATAGGGAATAATTTAGAGGTGAATTCTGAAAGGGTTGAAAAAAAAGTTGGAATCAAGGGATGATGATTAAAAAGAAAAAAAGGTAAAATACTCGCTTACAATTTTGATGAGAAGAGGATGACTTGGTGAGTTTCACAAGTCGTTCATGATCTTAAACTGTAGCAGATCATCATTTAATTCAATGAAGTATTAAATACGACGAAGGTGCAGTTTGTTTCTAAACAGACCCATTTGTGTACATTCTGTTCATTCACTTTCTTTGACAGGAGTTGTGTTGCCTGTAGTTGGATCCTAGCATCAAGTCGGCTTCATCCTACCATTTAAATACAAAAATAACAGTGAGCAATGGCTGCATTATTGCTCATCGCTAAGCTTACATTGAATGGATACAAGTTCGAAATAACATGCAAATTAATTGAACTTTCTAGTGTACAAAGGCCTTCAAAGTTTGGAAATGTGTTGCTCTTTGTGTGGCAGGAAAATGTGAGGCCATTTTATGCCTCAAACAAAGTGCTTGTCAATCCTCTTATGCAATGTTGAAATAGAGAAACGCAACAGTTTTCAAAACTTTTCAAAACCGATTTCAACAATGATGCCCACTTAACAGAGTGGTCCTGACTTAACTTGAACTCTTCTGCCAAAACTTGCCAATGCACAATCCACTGCAACACCATGAATCCCTTTGGCATGGCTGTTTGATATATTTCTGGTATTTCCACTGTCGCTTAACTGTCCAGCAGAAAGTGTTCATATGCCTTTATGAAATGTGTAACAGATATCATTGATCTAATGAGCATAAGCAGGTACTGAAAGAAGTGCATGTGATCACTGATCTAGTGACGCAATCCTGTCTTATATTGTGTGTTGGAAGTAGAGCAGTAATTGTTGTTGAGGAGCCGTGAATACAATTTAATAGCATGACTATTAGTGTAGTTCTGAGAAGTTATGGCATTTGAGTGTGAGAGTGCAGTGGAGTGGAGAGTCCAAGTAGGAAGCCGGCTGTGGATCTTACATGCTCTACTGTATAGTCTTGCTATTGGATCAATGATTTCCTTTGTGGTGAGGGACCAGATTGGTAGACAGTAGGATGCCGTTCGAAAGAATGATAGCGTGTGGATATGTGTAGATAAGACAACTGCAAAATAAAGGCATAACTTCTTGAAGAGTGACCACTTACTTGACCTAAATGATAAAGATGTATTTCCTCCAACAGCTTTTCAATGCATGCACAATGTCACCATTTTTCTCCTGAAGAGCCAGTTGCTTTTTTTGGAAGAAAAACTTCTTCCAATGAACAGGGTCATTTCTTTCAGTGAACATAAAGTCGTTATTTAGTTTTCTCTATATTCCATCCTAATTTCATTGTTTATGTTTTCATATCAGTGCAGCATTATGTTACATTCTGCTTCCTGACAATCACCTGACATCCACAGGAAGAAATCCCTCAAAACCTGCCGCCAATGAGCCTCAGTACCAAACACACACCCGCCCATATCCGTCTTCAGAGAAATCAAAACATGCAGCTTTGACCTATTTGAGTTTTGCTAGGAAGTAAGAAAAGGGCTCACTGCCTGTTTCTCCTAAACGCTGCAGACGTACTGTATTATACTCCTATATCAGATTTATATCAAACTTTAATTCCCTGTCCACTCTAATGGGGATATTTTCCTGTTCCCTCGTGCGCACACAAGCAGCATTTTTTCTGTGTGTTACTGTGTGTTTGTGTGTTCATGTTAAATGGAAAGTTTGGTACACGATGACGTTACTGCTAACTTCACACTTGTCCACTGTTGTGTTTATCACATCACTGTGGGCTTTGGTTTTGTACAATCAAAGGAGAATAAGCGCACTGAGCATGCTCACAATACTCTGGTATGTAGACTTTATATCGCCACCTACTGGCGTAGGTATGCTTGAAGTTTGCAGCTTATTTGTTTTTGCATGCCTACAATTAAATAGTTCTACATTTTGGAAACTACACTTTTTCCAAGATGTATAGCAGTTTCATATCTGAACATGAAAAATTAAGCAAAATCAAATCAAATAAACAATATGTTAGAAATGACAAGTTGTGGTTTTATGTTTATGTGCCAGACACATTTCTTGGCCAGACACAGTTAAGACAAATGTTGTTGATTTTAGCTTCATATTTCACGCATAGGCATAAAAGTGCTGTCAATCTTATTTCTAATATTTGTAAAGAGAGTAGGTGTGTTCCCCATGATTTTACTGAACAAAATGTTCTTGATTAATATGGGACAGTAGAGGTCCTCATTTTAGCGTGATTATTGTACAAAAACTCCATAGTGTAATATATATATGTCTGTTGGAATATTAAAGTCATTTCTAAACTTCGACAGCTTTGATACACTGTCAAATTTAACAGCAGACTATCAAAATAAAATAACACTCCAACACTTTATATTCTACATCTCAGTTCCCAGCGACCGGGGCTGTTGTCTTTGCCGGCTAGAGTTCCTCACAGTGCACGATAAAACCAACACCACACGTCCTCTTTATAAAAACACCCCAGAACAATGTGTAGCGGACAAGAGATATCACCAAAGTAGTTTTTCCTCTACCTCCACATGACTTGTTTCTCTATTGTGTCTCACCCTGTACGGTGCACCTCCTCCGCTCTGCCAATGAGATTCTCCAGGTCTTGATTTGATCTCCAGGCCTTCATTTCTCTCCCTGCCATCTCCCTGAGGTGCATTGTCTCCCATTTGCTAACTCAGCTCTTTAAGTTGCACTGCAGCCTCCCCTACTCCTCATAATTCACAAAGTTTGCTTTAAAAACCCACACACACACTTACTGCTAGTGTGTCCAACCTTGGGAATAGACTTGGGGAAGCAGGGAGGTAAAGACAGGGAGGAGGGAGAGAGGAAAGGATGACTGTTCTCTTGTTCTCTCCCTTGGTTCATAATTACCTGGTGAGCAAGGTGTGTGTGTGTGGTGCGACCCTTTGGATGGGGGGGTCCTGTAGCTTTTGTGCAGATTAAATGCTGATGCAGAGTGGAGACAGCTGGGCAAAGAGGAACTCAGGTCATTAAGGTTCCACTGGCACGAGCAAAAACAACCACACGCACACACATACACACACTTACTGCGCTGCTCAATGAGCCTTTTATTTTGGAAAACAAACAGAGGAGGCTGAAAAATGAAAGAAGGAAAACAGTGCCGGTGACAGGCCCTCTATGGGGTTTCAGGATAGAGGGATGAGGGAGTCAGGAGAAAACGAGAGACAAACAGGAGGGGAGCGGGGGAAGCGAGGCTAGTCAGAAAAGTGTGTATTTGTTCAAGTGAGAGAGCTTTTGAGTGGCTCCAAAATAAGTGGGGGATTATGGGAGATCAGAAGAGACCCTCTGCCATGCCACCCGCTGTCCTGCTCCACTCCTGCAGCCTACCTCCCATCTCTCCCCTGTCAGCATGCACGTCCACTTCTCACCCAGGGGTCCTGCAGGAACTATGGGCCTTTGTGCTATAAGGACACACTTAGGATACAGAGCACATACAAGAACACCCCGACGTATCATTTCTGAAAGGTCACTTACATGATCCGTTTAAAGCTTCATACTGGTTGGAGACTGACACCAATGGTTCTTACATATTTCCACATCAAGGACTGCCAGCATCAGAACCACAGATTCCCATTTGATCAGATGACATCTCGAAGAACACAATTAGAAATCTGAGGGGGAATTCAGAATTTGATGTAGAAGTAAAAATGTGTTTGAAAAAATCATCTTCAAGGCAGAAACACTTTACTTTTTGTGATTAATTGCAAGACATATTTTATTAATGATTTGGCTGGAAAGACTGTTCCAGTTGGAGCTGACAGTCGGGAGGTGAAATCATGCGGTGGAAGAAGTTCAGTGATGGTAATCGTTTCACCACTTCTCCAGTCACTGTTTGTGTTGAACTCATGAATGGAATTGTAATGACTGACATCGCGTAGCAGCAGAAAATACAGCAGAAAACAGACGGATAATGGTAAACAATCTGTAAAACAAATCAGTGGGTGTTTCTTTTTATAATACAGTTCAGTCAGTGCAGTAGCTCACCTGAGGGTAACCTCACTCTTGCGATGTTCATTTTTTCCTCTGTTGTTTTTGCCTTTTCCACATAAACTGCAGCAGAACTCAGCGGGGAAAACGGACTTTAAAGCTATGCTCATGTCTGTTTTGGTACAGGGGCATTCACAGAATTCACACAGAATTCACAAATTCAGGGTTTACATTGCAATGGAACTATATTTATAACTGCTGTTCTGTGTATGGACTCGGTAGATGAGTGTGTGCTTCTTCAGACTGTCACACAGGAAACCTGCAGTGTTTCCCCTGCATGCATTTAGCGGCGGTGGTAGTTTTGATGGTGAATAATTTCTATAATTTTATATTTCTCTAATTGTATTGACATTGTTCCATGTCTTAATAAAAATGACTGTTTGTTCTGAATGGTGTTTCATAATCATTTTTTTTTTTTTGGGGGCGATTTGTTGGGTGCGTGCAATTTTTTTTCCCTCAGGTATGCTTTACCTCCACTGCTACATAATCCATCTGATAGGGGTAAAACACTGACCTGTACGTGTTGGGCTGGATTTTTATTTGGAAAATCAAGCTTGAACAAATTTGAACTAACATTTAATTAATCCAGACTAATCCTCTGGAGTGTGCACTCAGGCTTCTGTGATCAAATCCTGTGATGTGTGTTGTGCGTTTTTGTGTCCAGTATGTTTATATACTATGTCAAAGTAAAACATTTATTTGTCAAATAGGCAATGTTGGCAAGGTAAACAATTTTATTTAATGTGGTATGTGGGGGTGCATGGGTGAAATGACCTAAAATTAATTTCACAGTATTTTTTACTTTTTGGAAGGTTACTGTATAGTATCACGTAGGGGATCACGTAGCGGCATGTAGCACGTTATGGGCTCAAAATTATATTGCGATATTTCAAGGAAATTTGCGATAATGATATTTATTAATTAATTAATTAATTAAAAATGTTTTATCTGTGATTGCAGCTTGCAGGCAGCAGCATTTATTAGTGTAAACAAAATTAAGGGCATTGTCCATCCCTCTTTTCCTTCTTGTATCGTTAGCGACAGGTTTCTGGTTGACCTGTTAGCAGACAAGACCTGTGTGACGGCCTTTTCTTGTTCTAACCGCCGCTGGATCATCTTTTGTCTTATGGGACCAGTTTGCGCTGAGGTATGCCTATTTCCATTTGAGCATCCCGGAGCGCTCGCTGCCGCGTCCAGCGGTGAGCAAAGGCAGCCACAATCTTTTTTCCAACTCGCACTGTTTGCTCGATCCTGGGGTCCTTCACACTCCTCTCTGAAGATAAAGAAAGATAGTTAGTCTCTCTCTCTCTCTCTCTCTCACAGACACACACACAGTAGTGTGACCAGATGATCTTTTTAGATCTTTTAGCAGATCAGATTGTCATAAAGCTATAGGTGCACACATTTTTAAGATATTCTTATCACAGATTCCTCCCACAGTCATGGCTGCACTTTCCATCATCAGGTTTAAAACAGGTTGAATTAACAATCTATTATTTATGATAACCTAATCTGTGCAAAAGAAAAATGAAAGCACATCAATACAATCAATCACACATATTTTACGAAAATGAAAGGGACATTTTTATTAACTAAAGGCAGGAATTATTACCCATGGAAATATGACCGATGACAATAATTGTTTTGGGTCTGCCTGCTATTATGAAAAGACGTGGGGGTTATAATAGAGAGGATTATGATTTTTGGATTTGTTCTTACTTGATTTTTGGTAGATAAGTGACAGACATTTCTCATAAAAATAGCCACCACCGACGATAGTGTAGCTGCTAGTTTGTTGCGGCATGCTACATACATCGCAGGCAAGGATATTTAACCGCATAAGTACTCTACATCCACTGTTTGCTCTTGTCATATGGAAAGCCACTAGCGAGAGATACTAGCGAGAGATACTAGCGATGCTCGGCTGAGTCGTTTGTTTGCTTTTGGGCCGCACATCAACAGCTGCTCGTGTCTCCTGCTCACGTGCCTTCATAGCCTGGTTGTACTCAACGGTGTGTTTTCGCTTGATGTGGTGAAACAAGTTTGTTGTGTTTCCACCTCTAGCCGTAACAGTTTCTTGTATATTTTTTCCACACTATTGAAGTAGCTCCTTTTTAGGGAAATCGTGATCGGAGGCTGATACGCTGCTCTCGCTTTCAGGCATGTTTGGGCTTGTGACATTGTTGTGCGCGCTCAGGAGTGTAAATGTGTCATACGTCATTGCGTCGCTATATCATTAATATTGCGACACAAAAATTTATACCGGTATTATCATGGACGGTATGATGTGGCACAGCCCTAGTATCACGGTATTAATTTATTTTAAAGTTTTGGAAGAAGAAGCCTGTCCCGTCTAGTGATATCTTTCAATGTTTTACACTGTTGTATATATGGCATGGCAGCAATAAACGATGCCTGGAGCGACAGCGGTGTGGTTTTGGAAGGCTCCACTGGCGCTGGTTATCCGCATGCTAGTTTTGGCCCGGGAGCAGGTTGCCTCCCCATATTCATAGGTTCTGTCACATTGTCTCGGGTATCTAATTGATTTTTTTACACTACACATGTCTGTAATCAGTGAAAACAAGCAATAACCATGCGCGTCAGGGAGTAACACAAACTCAATGCACCTTATATTAACTGCATCGGCTTTAATTCGGGTTCAGAAAAAAACGAAAAAGCTTGGGGTTTAGGTCGGGATCATTTAGTTTTCTCTCTGAAAAATTACCCGAGCTGTTCTCTATTGCATAATACGGATGTTTGCTCCATGTGGGATGATTTAGTGTTTGCTTTAGGATTTATTAGCAGTGGGGTGGGCCAGCCAGAACCTTGCATGAAGGCAATGGCTTATAAAGCGTTTATGTTTTATTTTTTAATATATTTAGGATGTTGATTTATCATGGTGATGATGCTTTTACACAATCAAAAAGTGATGCACTACCACAGCGTTTATGACGATGACACCGGTGTACCGCCCAGCCCTTGAGATGAATAATACCATAATCAGAAGCCCAGAACTCCTACGGGTCTCATTTGGGTTTTTCCGATACCGGATACTTTAAAAACGGTACTGGTTGCTAAATGTTGCCAGAGGGGCACAGAAAGACGGTTGGCAATATGAGCGGCTTATTTATTGCTCAGGCAAATCTGTAGTTGAAATTTAACACATGAACTGTTAACAGTTTGAAATATAAACTATATATCAGTACAAAACTCAACAAATTATCATAACATAATCACATAATAAATAAAACCTGCAGTATTTAAACATGAAATACCAGATTCAGTGCTTAATACAGAAGCATGCTCCTCAGGAGAATCCCTTTTTCAAATACATCCAATCGTCGCCAGGTGCTTGATTAAGTGTTTGTCTCTTTTCTCAGAATTGATTTCAAACATTTGCTGCAGGTCCCGCTGTCAGAATCCTTTCAAGTGAAACATTTCCCACCGTCTAGCTTCAGGCATTTTGTTGTCATGTTGACTCGATTTTGAGGTAGCTACTAGCTAACTGCAGGATACGTTATGTGCTGCCAGAACCGTGTAGAGAGTGTGTTACCGCGGGAGTTAAATGTAATGTTAACTAGACACGTGCACGTACGGTTTATGTTGGCTAACAGGGAATATGTTTCAGTACAGATCTCAGTTACCAAAAAGAGACACCAAAAATCTGTGCCCTAAATCCACACAACCCAATCCTGAACTATAAATAATTAATTAAAATGTCTCCAAATTGAAAAGGATGCAAAAACTTATATATATAAATAAAAGTGTTCATATTCAAAATACTCACATAGTGAAGATTCTGGATCTCCTGCGGCTCCCCATTCT
This sequence comes from Hippoglossus stenolepis, assembly GCF_022539355.2. Lineage (NCBI taxonomy): Eukaryota > Metazoa > Chordata > Actinopteri > Pleuronectiformes > Pleuronectidae > Hippoglossus > Hippoglossus stenolepis. The sequence goes on from NC_061486.1 coordinate 25,873,500, forward strand.
CCATTTTGGGAAACACTGCCTTAAAGATGTTTCCTCCACAACGGGCAAATTGCCTGGTTTCCCATGTGTGAAATGTCGATTACATCAAGGAACTTTGTTTTGAGGAGTCATCTCAGGCTGTGGAGTCAGTCAGGTGGCTGAGGTGCACGCCACTGCGGCAGTTGTCAGGAGACGTGAAACTATCGCTCCTGCAACAGGCCTCCCTCCCTACTTAATTTCATTAAATCTGTGATTTGTTTCTGTTTGTGTGCCGCAGTGTTGGAGAGGGGGGAGGGAGTGAGTGAAGGGATTCGGCATAAGAGAGGAGAAAGGAGGAGAGAGATAAATGAAGGAGTGAGAGTGAAGCGAAGTATGTGTGAGAGAAACAGAAGGCATCGGAGGAGCGATTAGTGCGGTGGTATCCATCATTGGAGCTGTGCTGCTCTGGTCGATTGCCGCGGACACTGAGGAATACTTCATCTGGTCCCAGTGAGGGGGGGGATACACACACACACACACACACACACACACACACACACACACACACACACACACCCATCTATTATTCTGTAGTGAGAAACTCCAACCACAGCCCTTCTACTTCTCTTTCAACCCACTATTACCTCCTCCTAGTTTGCTTTACTTTTTCATTCCAGCCTAAATTATTTCCATCTTTTTTGTCCTAATCTCTTTACTTTTTTAGCAATGTTAAAGGATTTTTACACTTTCCTACCCTCTGCCCCCCTTTCTAGTCCGTCCTTTTCTTTCTTTTTTCTCTCTCTAAAAGCCTGTCTGCAGTAACACCACTTGCCATCACCATTTATTATGCTGAAATGCATATTGCATTGGCTGCAGTGTGTGTTTTTATCGGAGTGTAGGGTTTAGTGTGTCTGTGCAAGCATGCACACTACTCTGTACTATGTCTATGTGTATGTAAGTTTGCATGTCTTCATACATGCATGTGGGGACAGAGGTGTGTGTGCACGGTCATAAATATCATTAAAATTACACTGCTCACTCAGGCTATGAAAACAAAAGCAAAACAGAGTCAACCCATGATCTTTATTTCATGACAAGGCGTGTGTGTGCATGTGTGGGTGTGCATGTGTGTGACTTAAATAGTCATACCATGGGAACAATTAGGAACGGAGTGTGTCTTCAGCTGACCCCTCTCTTGAAACTGGAGGGATCAGGCCAGTTTGAACCTATTAGCATATCCTTGTCTGCTGCTCTTTTTCTGTCTTTCTATCCCTGATCTTCCTCGTACCAACATTCTATCGGGTTTGTTCGTATTTTGTGCAAGCACTGACTGAGATGGATAGACAAGCAAAGAGTAAAAACTAACAGACTTACAATTAGAGATGTCTCAAATTGTAAAAGAGTTATTCTCTGGAACGTTTTATGGTTTGAATTCAGCGACTATATAACATAGTAATTCAAGCATAGTTTTGATCACCATATTTTGCATTTTCTATAAACCTAACCCCTGATGTAAAAGCTGTTTCAAGTGTAGATTCAGAGAATTTTCCAAATCAGGTGGGAAATCTAAATTTGAATGGAATATATTGCATGGTCAAATTTAATGGTTTAAATTGTCCATAAACTTCAGCTTTCAGTGAATTTAAAACTGAAATATGTTTTGGATCAACATTTAAAAATCAATCAAAGTATTAGTTGCAGTGTTTTTTCAAATTGAATTTATTGCACTGCTTCGAGAGTTGGAGAAAAACTGGAAGATAAAATGAATCCATCAAGTTTGGGGAAAAGAAAACAAAAGGAGAGAAAAAGTTTATTCGCTGAAGTCAGTAATGGTGTCTGAGAAGGATTTATATCCCATCGGGGGCCAAGCCTGGCAGAAGGGAGGTGACAGAGGCTCGGCGCCATGCATAAATCACCCACCTGGAAGAGCTACAAAGACTGGCATTGGTCGTGGCACCATGCCACTGGCTGACAATCGTTTGTTTGGAAATTAAAAGAAAGAGGCGCGGAGATAATGGCAAAATCAGACATAACTTTTTCCAGAACTCATCATGTTGTGACACAACACTTAAGTTCTGACAGTCGGGATTCAAGTGAGGAAAAGAAGATGGAGAGGAGTTCAGGGGATAAAAGACAAACAACTGCTTTGGGAGAAAAATGAAGGAATGGAAAACGATGTTTGATTCAAAAAGATGTTGGTCACACTTCAGCACTGTGAATAACATGTTAGGTCAGAGACTGTGTAATGTCTCTCACACAAGATAAATGGACAGTGAGTGAAGATCTCACCTTCATGTCCAAGTGGGTGTCCTGTACGGTGGGTGTGTGAGTGTTCAGAGTGCATATGTGTTTTCACTAAAACTTTGCTCCAGTCCCTTGAGTGGAGGCCTGGGGAGGAAAAGTTGGATGCAGCAACAACACAGTGTTTTTTCCACCTTCTAGAAACCTGGGAACACGACGAAGACTCAACTCCACCAGCACAGCTTCGCCAAAACATAAACAGTCACATTGATTTTAGTGTGCTCGCCTGATTATCAAGAGTCAGTTTTTCCACCTCATTTACTCAGCGACTTAAAGGTTATGATCCTGTGAGGAAAGTGCTGCAAAAATAAGACGTTAAAACTCTTTTTGCAAACACTTGACAATGTAAAACAACAAACGTTATTATATGTTTTCTCTGCTGTAAACACAACATAAAACTTGAAATGGATTTGGAGGAGACGTCATAATATTTCCGCCAAATACATTTGACCAAATCTGTTAAGTATAGTAAACAGAGCAGACATTGAGCAACAAATCGTTTTTCTTCTGTTTTGGTCGCCACCAACTACTGAGAAAAATAACTAACTCTATAGCTGCTATATGCATATATCTATCCATTGTTGGTTTACATTATAGCCACTTTAAAGATGCTATAGCATGGTATTTGTTAAATAGGGGCTTTAAGTTGTAAAATATAAATGACTAGAGGAAAATGAAAACAATTAAAGACCCTTTTTTCTCAGTGTTGATGTGGCAGGAAACCAACAACTTTCTTGTTCTTGCAAACATAAACATGTGCATGTACTGGGAATGTACCCAGCCACACTAAAACACATGATAGCAAACACAGACACCACCACCGTCTAGGAACACCATTGACATTCAAGGGGAGTTTATTCCGGAGCGGGTCTGTGTCAGCGCTGCACTAACATCAAAGAGAACGAGAGAGAATGGCAGAGAGAAGCAAGGAGAGAAGAGAAAGAAAGTGACGGTGAGACACGGGAAGGAATACAGGGAGAAGGGGATGACAGAGGAAGAGGATATGGGGAGGAAGGGGTTGAAAAATGACGTTTGGATATTTCACAGAAGACAAACTCCAACCCAGGGCACAGCCATGACAAGCTCAGAGCTTATCACCGCCATGGTTGGGCGAAAACTCACATCTGCAGTGCATAGCAGTTTAAGGAATGTAAAAAAAAAAAACGAGCTGCTCCGTGGATCAGAGCAACAAAGCAGTCACAACAGGAGGTTTGGATATCTGTAATTACTTTTGTCTTGTCAAACATCAAAGTCAGTGATCACAGTAGCTGTCACTCCAATTAGCAATATAAGGAATGTCACATTGGAGGGTACGAGGTTTTTAGTGTTACATAACAGGTGTGTGTTCTGAATATGACAGCAGACCCCCCCCTGCCCGGAGCCAGACTCACCGTCTCACTGTCATCTTGTCACCCAGATGACACCATCTGTCTGTTTGTTTGTGCAGGTGATGTCTGTGAATCTGGAAGAGTGATAAAAGAACATTTCCACAGTCGGGAGTCAAAGAATCAATTAGACGTAAGACAGACGTGCTGCCAATAGCATTAGACAAGTAGATGACTAAATATTGTTTAGTTAACGAATATGTGAACGGTCAAGAATGAATTTGTCATAGTGATGGCAGCTAAATATACATTTCTACAATGTGAAGTTGACAAACTTTTGTGGTGTGTGACTTATCAGGTGTCAGGTGTCATTTGCAGCTCTGGACATCATGGCAGCCCTACTTGAAACGATAAGCAACATTAGCTTGTAGGGGTGACGTCACTATACCAAAGTTTTAGTAGTCCATACTATGACATTTCCACGATTCTCAATACCCAATTCGACACTACGGCAAAAACAATTAATCCCATTGACTTCAACACACACTCCTTTATTAAAAATATTTGATTTACAAAAATCAACAGTGGCTATGTAGCCTTCTAATCATAAATAAAAAGAAAAGACTAATAACATTATAAAACAGAACTGAGGTATGTAGAACAATTATGAGATTTCAGTTATCAGGTATAGCTCAATGACTGTGAGAAAACTACGATGCAACACAAAAGGTCAGACATGTTTTACCTTATTATCAAGAAAATGAAGTTGTAGATGAAAGCAATGCCAATGTAGATGCCAATAAGATCTTGCAGAGCTAGGTTTCGGTTCAACAATGAGCTGCTATACTTTCCACATTGGTGAAACCCTTCAGTTTTCCACAAAGTACCAGCAGGTTTTAAAAAGCCCCCAATAATAAACTCAGATTCCTCAATAAATGGACTAAGAATGTATTTAAAATACCCCTTTTAAATAAAATTGTTGGGACTGTAGATGCATGCAGGATGCGACATGAGATCTGCAGCAAACTGTCATTAATGTTAGCAGCAGTTGCCAAAATGCTCTTCTGCTCATAATGGACAAACTTGACAAAGCTTGAATGAACTAATCATGTTTCATTGATCAATCCATCCATCCATCCTTCGTTGTTTACCCATATCCAGATAAAATCAATTTAACTGAATGTATCATTAGAAATTATTAATAAAGTACAGAAAAATGTGATAGTAATAAATAATCATTAGCAATATAGGTACAGGTAATAATTAAAATGTTTAAAAATGTGAAAACTAACTTGGCTAAACCTGAACTCTGTTCTCAGGCTTCCTACACAGGACCTGCACCATGTTTAACTTGCACTTGTGCAAAAACCCTCTGATCTGAAGCCTGTATTTAGGGTTCAAGTCCCTTTTCTTCCATTTTACACACTTAACAGTGAATACTTCAGTATCAGAGCAACCGCCTTGCCTAACATAGACTTAAACTTGTGCTGACAGCAGAAGACATTTGTTATTCTTTCAGGATATATAACACAAGTCTCTAAGGGAAAACAGCATTGGTGCTATATCACACAGCATTTGCAATATGTTTGAGATGTAAGGAGACTTTTATACAGACATCTCTACACTGAATTGATCAGGAAATGGAAAATGTTAGCATATGTCCAATTCACCTCAGCAGGCGAAACTGTAATTGATCACAACAAATGTTTGCATTGGGTTTATTGATTAAATAAGTCATCTGCAGTGTTGTTTCCACACTGTGGGAGGGGGTGTGTCATGAAAAGGCCACTGCACAAGCAGAAATCGAGCAGTTTGACTGATCAGTAGCATGTGTGTTTACTGCATCTATGAATCAGCATCACCTGTGTTATACACTATCCTGTTCTGCAATGGAAGAGACAATCAAAGCAAACTGAACTGACATGAATAAATCCTCCATCAAAAACAGCTTGGAAAATAAAACACCTAAAACACACATATTAGTATTTGTTTAGTGGAATATTTGGCTTAAAGATCCTTCAATCCCCGACCCAGGACAAGAGGAGGAGCTAAACATCCACCATGCTGTCACTGCAGTCAACGTTACAGGCACAAAACACCAAAACATGTATTTATGAGTCCTCAGCAGCTGACATCATCCATCAAACTCCCTCAACTCTCCTCTGATCCCAACAGGAAACTAATGGATGCCACCGTAACGTACAACAGATTCAATTTAAAGAACAGTCACAGATGGACAATATATGTGTGTGTACGTGTGTGTGTGTGTGTGTGTGTGTGTGTGTGTGTGTGTGTGTGTGTGTGTGTGTGTGTGTGTGTGTGTTGTGTGTGTGTGTGGCTGGGTGGGTGAGGGTAAGTGATTTTAGTTGAGGGGGCTTTAGGGATCAACCAGCACATGTTACTCGGGCAGCTGCAGCACAGCAGGGATCCAGAGATCTGCAGAGCGGCTGACGGTTCAGTACGGTTGACGTATACACACAAATACACACTTAGACACTCACATACGCGGGTGCCTGCATCTGCTTCCATGTGCACCATCCTTCCTGTGCCAGTATGTTCCAGTCTGGATGTAGCTGTTTTTTTTGGGTAGTTGAATATGGTTGTGTGTATGTGTGTATGTGTGTGTGTGCTTGCGCGCTAAACACTACCTAAACACTCATCCTGCTTGTCTCATGTGCAGGAGTGTATGTCTGAAACAATAATCTGTTCACTATGCAGTCAAAAGAGGGCACTCTCGCCCCTCTCTCTGCATCCACTTTCTCCTTCATCACACACAGGCAGCAAACACACACACATGCACACTCCGTAAGCTTCACCCCCATTTCCTCTGGATTCATTTGATTGTTCAGCGAGGCACTGACTTCATTTTTGTGTAAAAGAATAAGGCATAAACGCATTTTAATAACACTGAGCTTAATTCAGTTGATAATAGCTTTTAGTAGGGCTGGGCGACGACTATGACTTATTTCTTTTTAACTTTTACCTTGATTAAGATTAATGAACGATTATTTTATGCATTGGGGAAAGTAATAACCGACATGAGCAAAATTAAGTAAATTAGAGGTTATAAATGTTGGTTTCGATACTTCTTCGGTTGTTGCCCAGTCCTAGCATTTAGCATTCTGGCTGTATTTGTACAGGTGGCAATAAGGGACAATCCGGACAGGTTAAGAGTCTGTGGGCTATAAATAGCTGATGGCCAAGGTGCATGCGACGGCTGCATGGACTGGCTGAAAACACACTGCACCATCGCCATTAGGAGCACTTTACGTGTGTGTGAGGGAGAGAGAGAGAGAGAGAAGTAGAAATGTCTGCTTTTAGTCTACAACAGTCTCCACTTGATTGCCTGACTGGCTTTGTGTGGTGTGTGTGTTTAAAGTGTCTATATATCCAACGTCATGTTTACAACTGGGAGTAAATTCCACAACCAAAATTTCCTGTCTCGTGGCGTGCTATCACACCACGAATCTGGATGTGTGTGTGTGTGTGTGTGTGTGTGTGTGTGTGTGTGTGTGTGTGTGTGTGTGTGTGCATTCAAGTGTTTTCATGAAGTGCTCACAGTTTCACCCTCCTCGCCACGTTCATCTATTGTGACTGAGAGGATCCTTCTCCCTTTCCCCAATTTCACTCATCTTCTCCCTCTCTCTTTTCGCTCTCGCTCCACAGTCCTAATTACCCATACTCCTCGGAGTGGCCCCTTCTTCTGAGCCTTTGAAGTTATTTTAGCGCAAATTCTACTTAGCTACACTGCAGACAAAACAAGGAAAGGGTTGCATTTGAGGGCCTGTGGAAAAGTGTGTATGTGTGTGTGCGCGCGTGTGTTTCTCTTTGCTGATTGAATCACCAGTGTCTCCTGTTTCAGACATGTTTATATCTAAGTGACTATCTATACAAGAGCAGAGCGAGTTTCTGTGTGAGTAAGTATGTTGGGTGAATTAGAGTAAAATTGGGTCCATACATTCCTTATTTTGAGATTGTATCTGTACATCCCTGTGTTTGCCTATGGTGTATGTTTGTGTGTGTATGTCTGTGTATGTGTGTGTGTAATTGTAAGGGCCATGCATGAATGCAGGCCTTCTGAGCGCCTGTTGAATGGCCCGACTGCCCGTCACGGGTGTGTTGGACTGAATGACCAAAGCAGAGCTGCACAAAGCCACTAGCTGTTTCTCTGTAATTATCAGGAGTTGGCGTCTCCCCCGCCACACACACACACTAAATAAGTATATATATGGTTGAACATTTAAGAGAAATTTATGTGGGCTGAAATGCCCATGTTTGTAAAACAACATTCATACTTGCATGCTTTGAATTCTCCAGACGTTTTGCGAAAGGAAATGTAAATTTTAATGATATCGCAGCTAATTTTTAAAAATGACTATAAAAGTGTTCGCGGGGAAAGTTTTTGCAAACAGCGTCTGAGGTTCAATCCTCTTAGTGGGTGTCTCTCACAGCGGTGGCTAACTGATAATGGGACCAGCATTTGCAGTCAGTTGAGCAACTTCACTGATGGATGTGGTAACTTCAAAGACATTTTTGATCAACTTGTAATCCCCATTGTTTGTCTAAAGAAAAGCTTTTCTTTGCTCTACATTACTTGCATAGGTTTTTGTTTTATGCACAGATTTCGCAAGGGTGAGTTTATTCCACTTACTAAATCCTCTGTTTTCATGCAGTTGCACAACAGCCTGCATAAAACAATTGTGGAATTATGTGTTAATGACAGCAGCTTGAAAAACAATAATAATGCCAAGTAGAGCTGTCAACTTCCATGGTGCACTGATGATAGCCAGCTAACAAGCTAGGCTAAGTAGTTCTCGGTCATATAGTGGGAGCTAGTAGTCTATCTTGATAATGTTAGCAGTGAATTTAATGTTATTTTAGAAGTTACTCGCACACTCAATGTTGTATTTGTCTCACATTATAAACAGAAGGGATGCTGATATTGCTGTCTTTCTTTCCTTCCTGAAGCAAAAGCAAAGAAAAATGTTTTCAATGCTACCTCAACAATCTGTTAGTTTGTGATTCAAATTACAGCATGTTGTTTTAGCCTACTGATCACTATAATAACAGATTGAAGTGAAGGCAAACAATGTCAGCCCCTAGTTTTCACAGATATATATATCAATTAAATTGGCAGTACCAGTCAAATTTCAACGTTAAAGTCACTTTGAATTTCAATTAAAATGAAAATCCATAAAATCCATTGACTAAATGAGGAATGAATTATGATAAAAGTTATTCAGTTCAGTAAAATTTTAACAGCCAAATCATATCATAAAAAGGTCAAGATCTTAAATTGATTTCCCCAACAGTTCCCACAAGATACATGCTGTACCGTGTTTGATAATGTGTGGGACCAATAAAGGAATCTTGAATCTTGAATCTTGAATATCATATTTAAGTGTGAAGTTTCTGTAGCCGAAACGCATGTTTGAGATCGTTGAGCTATACGCTTATAGTTCTGTTACTGAGAGCTTAGCAGGGTGTTAATTATTTCTAAAAGTATCTTAAGTGTTTTGTCAGCCTTAGACAGCCAAGTGGAGGGGAACTCCAGGGAAGTGGAAGAGAAAAAACTCTTCTGTGCTGCAGAGATGTGAAAGGCAAGTGTGTTGAGGATGAGAGCGACACTGTGATAGAATGAGGGGGGGGGAGTTGTGAAACAAAGCAAAGAGGAGAAAATAATAATGAGCGGGCAGCACACCCACAAGGGATGAGGAGACTGAATGTCACCAATGGGAACGCTTTAAGAGAAGGGGAATGATAGGGGGATGCTGGATTTACGAGACAAGTGCAGAGGCGTGGGGGGTATCCACTATTTCCCATCTGATTCAATCCCCGCCGCAAACCAGACTCAAATGAGAAACACAAATACTTGCAGTGCGGCCCAGAAACTGTACAATGACAATCCTGGAGCTCTTCCAGGCTTTTTCTTTTCCTCTGGCGTTGTCTCCTCGAGTTGCACTTACAGTAAGCTCACACAGCGTCCTCTAAAAGAATGACTTTGGTCAGTAGTGATTGAAGAGGACGTCTTGGTTCACCACACTGGATTTCTGCAAAATAGTTCAGTCCGGTTGTTACTGTGTGTGATGATTAACTGCATTCCACCCCTGTGTCTGCCTCACAGTTGGTCTCCTCCAGCTGTTGGAGTAGGATGTCCTGACATGCCCCCCCCCGCTGTGCATGGCAACATATGGAAGCATATGCATACATAGACAGCCACATCCATATGCGCACACACACGTGCAACTCCACCCTCGGAAGTAGACAAAAGCATTCAACTGATTAACATTCTCTTTCACACCCACTTAGGCCCATATGTGACCCACATTTCAAAGTTATGGTGCACCATAGATCACAAACTGATGGACTGCCTGTGATAAGATACAGACCTGCACAGGAAGAGTGATGAAGTTCTGTTTAAGTTGGTACAACACATGCAGGGGGATATTTGTTGGAGGCCATCGCAAGACACATTGTTGACTTGCTCAGTCGACCGTCATTCGGGCTGTCAAGTGTGGTTATGTCACCAGAAAGAATGGAGTCAGGTTAGAGAAGAGACAGGTACTGTATGTCTCAGGACAAATGACAGACCTGGATTTTATAGACATTTTTGCTGAGCTATTAAACTACTCCATGTGAGGGTTTGATTGATACATCACAGCAAAATTGATCTTTAATGAGAAGTTCAATATGTCCCAGTCCGTTTTGATGTGATGCAGGTTCCTTCCATTTTTCTATTCAACAGTTTGGGGGAGTGTACAACTTACGATAATTTTCGGGGAGAACAAAAAACAACTCATGGTCTGTTAACTAGTATTTTCAAAGCTTTCAGCCGCAACACATTTCATCAAGTTTTTTTTGCGCTGAGATATTAACCGTTGCCTTGGTTCAAATATTGTTTTTGACAAGGTAGGTGGATGTCCCTTCTTTATCTTTCCTCTATCTGTCCATTGATTCCTGGCTGATGACCTTCCCACTTTATTCTGTGACTGGTTCCTTTTCACCGCCAGCCAATGTTGTCTATTAAGTTTTTTCTTGTCCAGACTATGTGCAGTTTGACTTTTATGTTAAAAGTGGTGCTTTAAGTCAACGAAACAGTAATAAAACTCTCATGTTTGTATCATTTATATGCAAAGCTGCAGCAAGTTAGCTGAGCTTAACATAAAGCCTGGAATATCTGGCTCTTTCAGACTTCTCACTCCTGCACCTGTAAATTAACATGCTGTATCTTGTGTGATTAATTTGTGCAAATAAAAAATTATTTTTAATTATATCTATTTCCTGGCCTGTAACGGTCACTTCCTTTGCTGATTGACTGGCCACCTTATGGTGACAAGTGACCAGGAAGTGACCAGGAGTGTCTCCTTCGGAAGCTGCATTTGAAGACTGATTGCGTCGCAGCGATGTGACTAAACTCTCCCATTTCGAAGGCTCCTCCAAATGCAGCCGACAAATGCTTCCTTCCATCCCAGACAATGAAGGCTCCAATGGTTGGATCCTTCTCAGGCCAACCTAACCCAGGATTTATTCTCTGACGTGCCGGCAAGCAAAGATTTGCATGATGCTTGATCATCTCTGCTGCTAGGTGACAGTAGAGATGTTCACGGAAATCCTCTGTAGCCCAGACCATCTCATTTAATTTTGACCAATCTGGTCTACATAGCAGCTCCTTTGTGGGCCATGCGTTCTCCAAAGGAGGCGGCCCCTGATGGACACAGTTAGAGTCCCTTAAAAAACCCAATCATGTTATTACATTTTGTTTTACTTGATGTTAAATAAATAAAGCTTTTTCACCATCTTTATGCTAGGCAAATTGGCCACTGGCTGTTGCTTTAGTCAACAAAGATGAGAGTAGTGTCAAACGTAGCTCTACCAAGTATAATTCCTTAAATATTAATATTTGAAGACATTTGAGCCACTTTCATTCACAGATAAATATCAGAAGTTGGCATTTATATACTGTTCTCAAGGTCAAGAATGATCTTAAAGACAACATTTTTTCTGTGTGTGTGTGTGTGTGTGTGTGTGTGTGTGTGTGTGTGTGTGTGTGTGTGTGTGTGTGTCTCACAGTCATTGTGCTATACCTGAAAACGGAAATCTCATAATTTTCCTTTATGCCACTGTTCTGTTTTATATGTTAATAGTCTCTTATTTTTATTTATTACTTGAGGGCTACATAGCCACTGTAGTTTTTTGTATGTTCAAAGTTGGGTGCGTTTAAAAGTAAATGTTTTTTGCCGGGGTATCGAATTGGGTGTCGAGAATCGTGGAAATTTCATGCTATACCAATCGACTACTTAAGTTTTCGGATCATTACATCCCTTGCTCTGATAGCACCAATAACATTTAATCTGTAACTGTGCTTAATTTGCTCAACATGTCTGAGAGCTTCATGTCGCTTCCCTCCCAGGACTTGGTGTACGCTGTCTGTCGAGATGGAGGAGATAGAGGGGGATGAAACGCTGGAGCGATAGCCCAGAATATATGATGTGTTAAAGGAACATTTACGCTCTACTTATCTTTCCTCTCTGTCCATATCTGTGTCTGCTGCTCTCAGACAGCTGAGGATGAAGCTGGATTTCAGCACGTCAAACAGAATCACAGTCTTTCTCAGACTCGGCTGGTTGCTGTCACTTGGTTGTTTTCTCAAATAGAAACTCTGATGCACACAAGTGCGAGCAAGAGCATGACTTTCTCATACTCTCAAATCAAAATGCATGCACACATTAACTGTTATGTGCATGTGTGCAAATGGAACATTCACAGAGCAATAAAGTAAGACTCTTAATGCATTTTGACACACACACAATCACACAGTCCCAGGCTGGACACACAAAAAAGAAGAGGGCACCTAGAGGACTCATGAGGTTAATCTTCAGCTCGAATCTATGTTGGTCAACAATTCAGTGTCATATATAAGTACATCTATAAGCTTGGAGAGGGGGCATTGAGTTTCTTTCCCCTCTTCCCTGCTCTCTCCTGTTAAATATGCAGATACAGCAGCGCGTGAGGCTCCTCTCTGGTTCGTTGCAAGAACTGGGTCAGTGGCGACGTCACAGCGTTTTAAAGCGAGGAAGGGTTTCTTTAGAAAACTCCCAGTGAAGGTCTGGCCCTTCTGGAGGAGAGGAAGATTCATCTATAGCTGAGCTGCGGTCCTCATGCCAGGAAGAGGGATGTCGGTATTTTAGAGCAATGCTATGTCATTGTACATAACTTCAACATCAAGTCAGGCACAAGTTTGTCACAAATTATTACAATTATTACAGAGGCGTTTTAATAAACCAAATATGAAGAACACCCTTCACGTGTGCTCTGGAAAGCTTCATTTGGCAATTAGTTAAGGAGGAGGTGTCCCCTCAGAGATCACTAATTACAGTCCCATCTCACAATTATCTGTCTAAGTACTTGAATCACTGATTAACACTTTTGACATAACACAGTGTTCTTGGTAATATTCAGTCTGCTTTTAGATCAGAACACAGTTTTGTCATAGCAACAGTACGTCTTATCAAATATTTCATCACCTCTCCATGATAAGAAAACATTGTTTTCATCTCAGTTAATTGCAAGGTGTTTTTTTTTACATGTTCTAAAGATCTCAAGAGACACACCACATGATGTTGGCACCAGTTTGTTTTTTTGTTTTGTCTTGTTAAACAATTTTGGAATGATCATACAGCCAGAAAAGATTCATTTGGACAGAGACAAACTGGAATTATACTCAGCGGAACGCATACCTCCACCAAGGCCCAACAGTTCTATCAGTTGCCCTAATGTACCCGTTTGTCTTTCATCAAGATCGGTCAAGACTTTGTCCAGAAAGAATGCACCTTATGCACAAAAGATTCAATGTAAAACTTGTGAAAAGAAACTGTATTAGGAAAATTCGCTGTATGCAAATCTTAAAAAATATAGTTGGATAACAAATGATCTTTACATAGCCACACTGATATCACTGATAAGGCATTTATATCTGTTTTATGAAATACGTTCCCTCTGCAGCACGAGAAAAACGTTTTCTGTGTTTGATAATGGTGACACTCTATACAACCAGGCGTCAGACCTATTACTCCTATTTGCCTTGAGACGTGTAAGCTGTTCTGATCTGATAGCTGTTGGGAACAGCTATACGAGCTGGTCTATAACCACATCATCTGGATGGATAATCTTTAGTGTCCCTATGCTGCATAATCAGGCTATAACTTCTGTGGCTCAGAATATATGAGCTTAATCTGAAACTCTGTCATATCAGACAGTCAAACATCACAGGCAAAAAATGTTTCATGAAGGATGTAACAGTTTTATTCAGTTAAGTTGTAGCCCTCTTGTCTCTCGGGCTCTGTTTTCTCATGCTTTGTGTTTGTTGTAAATAAATGATAATAAACGTATCTCATGCTGTCATTTTGACCAGGTTTCCTAAAAGACAAAGTGTATTTAAAGACACAACACAATTGAATTAGGTTTAAATACAGTAAATGAAGGGATTCTGTTCTTCTATATAGATTTGATCACATTCATGTTGTTGTACTATAAAAGCAACAGTGGCATTAAACCACACACAAGACTCATTTAAGGTTAATGACAAGTGCAATAGCATCACCCTGGCCAACCATCTGATCAATGATTTAATGGGTGACAAAGTAAACCGGCAAAGCCATGTGGTTCAATTGTTGCCAGTAATCAAAGGCTCTGACCCTCATTCATCTGTATTGAGTGTTGTGTCTGTGATTTACATTGTTCACCTTGTTAACACATGTGACCCCGACTATTGACCGTCCACTGTGATTAGAGAAGAAAACACCACAATGAAGAAGCAGAGGGGGGCTCGTTCCTGGTTAGATACATCGTTATCCTCTTGCCTTACCTGTACCTCCTTGGGGAGAGACATCACACTCTTCTTCACACGGCCTCAGAATCAATCAATCAAAGTGCAACACCCTCTGCCCTTAACTCTTGATAGAGTGAGGAAAAACTACAAAAAACTACTTTTTGACAGGGAAAAAATCTCAAAGAGTGTCTCAAGTGAGGGATCCCTCTCCCAGGGCCGACAGAAGTGCAATCGAGAGAATAATACGTATATAACTGAAATACAAGACCATGATCAATGGTTAGAGTTGTTTGTTTGTGCGTGTTTCTCTGGTTAGAGTGACCCCAAGGGGCAACATCCCGGGCTGAGCGATGAGGCCAATACGGAAGTGCAAAAAGCTGCAGTTCACTGGGTGGCCACTTGAGGCTGGCTCCAAGAAGGAGTCAATTCACTGTAAATTCCATAACAGGCTAAATAAACAAGGTGGCAATAGTAATGGTGGTTATACCAGCCTGTATCAGAACATTTGTGAATCATATAGTTACTATCACATGCAACTTACACATGTAGCGTATTGATATTAACTTATTAACTTATTAAAATTAAAATCAAGTCACAACCAAACACACGACTCTGTAGTAGTGTAGTTAATTTGCTTCAATCTGTTCATTACACGTGTTAAATAAACGGTAACTTTTATAACAATTACATATTAAAAACCACTTGAGGCATGTAAGCATATGATTATGATAATAGATAAAGCAATAGGTTTTGTTGTTGTGTAGTTTCAAGGTTACTTACCTCTAGTGAGTTCGTTGTAAAGATCGCGACCATCCTGAAGCAACAACACCGCAGCGCTAGCCGGTTTGCGGCCGTGCATAGCATGTAGCCTAGCTCCTTAGCCTGAGCTAACCAGGTAATGTTGAGCTCTGCGGGCGTGGCTCAGCTGTCAGTCTTCACTCGCGCTCCTCCTCTTTGCCCATTTATTGGTTAGCCAGGAACTAGGAGGAGTCAGCACCGGCAAGATGGCGCCGGGTGAATGCCTACTACTAGCCTCATTTTCACTCTTCAGAAACCAACGGGTGACGTCACGGACCCTACGTCCATCTATATATACAGTCTATGGTCTTCATCTGTGATTAAAGTATGACTTTGAAGTTGATCAAATCATCATTTTATAGGAATCCTCCTTTGATCAACTTCAAAGTCATACTAGTGTTGTAGAATGAAACAGATCATAGCAAATTAGCTCACCTATTTAAGAGAAACATTTGTCAGTGGAACCAGACACGACGACCGTGAGCCAACATCAGACACACGAGATACTTCTCTCCAGTGACTTTCGACCATCACAAGACAAGAGAATACTCTACAAAAACTTTTGTACACAGCTACAGAAGAAAGTACTCTACAGAAACCTTCTTGCTACACTGCAGCACCTGTTAATCGACATGGAGAGGATCAAAAGCTCAGGAGATGAGCAACACAAGTGCAGCATGAAGAAAAGGCTCCGCAGAGCCCTCCAGGACTTGCAGAGGGAGAACCAGGAGCTGGCGGCTGAAAGCGCCCGTCTGGAGGAGCTAGAGGCTGAAAACGCCTGGCTGAAGGAGCTGGAGGTACTAAGCGGCCGACTGGAGGCTGAAAATGCCTTGCTGAAGGCTGAAAATGCCCGGTGAAAGACCTGGAGGCTGAAAACCAACGGCTGGAGAAGCTGAGGGCTGAAAACGCTGCTCTCAGAAAACAGATCACCATGAAAAATATTTCCTGGGGAGAAGAGAGGAAGAAGATGGTCGAGAAGTTGGTGTATTCTGCCTCACATCTGTTGAAGTCCAAAGACGACCTGACCAGCTTGATTCAGCTCGTGGAGTCTAAAAGCCAAAAGAAGGAGCTGGAGAAGGAGCTCGGAAACATGAACATGAGCTTTAAAGTAAAGAGGAAGAGGACGAAGGAGGACGCCATAAAACTCCTGATCCAGCAGAACATTGTGCTTCAGGTACGTTACACCAACTCATTCTGATTGAATAATATTGGATTGTTGATTTGTTTCCGATTCAGACTTTGAAAAAGAAAAGAGTGAAACTTATGTTGTCTCTGTGTTTTCAGGAACAGGTCTTGAAGACCGACAGCTACAAGGAGAGGGTCAAGAAGGAGAAAGAGGAGAAGAAAGAAAGGAAGAAGAGTGAGAAGGAGGAGAAGATGGAGAAGAAAGAAAGGAAGAAGGAGGAGAAGATGAAAAAGAAAGAAAGGAAGAAGAGAGAGAAGGAGGAGAATGAGGGGACGAGGAGGAGGAGGTTCCCCTGTTTTCTCTTCAACTTCAAACCCTCCTAATCTCCTCTCCCATCCTTTCTCTCCCTCTGCCCTGTCAATCATCCCCTCATCCCAGCTCCCCCCACTACCTTACACCTTAACCCCCATTCCTCCTTACCCTCTTCCCTCCCCTCCTCACCCTCCATCTACCTGTATGTGTTAGAAAATGAAAAAGAACGATCTGTCAATAACAGTGACCTTTCCTCTGTCTAGTGATTCCAGAAAGCTCTCTCAGTATTTGACTTGTATATCTCAAGAACTGTTCTTCTTATCAGCTACACACATGTTTATTCAAAGGCCGATTGAAGAGCAGTTTTTGTGACTGTTGTGATTTCTTTTTTAATAAACTTTGAATAAACAGACAACCAGCGCTGTGGCTGATGTTTGGTCCACAATCAAAATGATGAAAACCAAACATTTATATGTAAAAAAAACTAAATATCTATTTATATTTTATTCCTTTGTATTTTAGCTGGAAAACACACATTCTCCGCAGCACTATCCTTTTATTAGATTTAATTATATTATTTTGAAAGACACTGACAGACTATGTATCTACTTAACTAAGGTATGTTTACTTAGTTTTTCTGCTTATTATTCTGCATCAAAATATACAGAGGCTGTGCATCATGTAATAACTCCACTGCAGAGATCACATGGTTTTGTTGACACCCCATCGACACCGGTGTCGGCTATCCTCACAACAAACTCTCTTTACGTCTTCATCCGTCTATGAGTGACCCTCAAATACAGAGGAGGAGTGAGGTCATATATTTTCAGCCCATGTGTGACACTGTTCTCAGTCACACTCAAAAACACAACGATGAAACATGCGGCAGCTCGTCTGTTCTGGACCTTATCAGAGAACGATGGTGTAATAATTGTAATAAGAAACTGCAGACAGGGAACTAGCATAAAAACCTGCAGAGAGGTAGGGGCACTTTTCAGCACAGACTCTAAGCTCTCATTTCGACACAAGCGTGTCTCGTTCAGAGCTTATAGACTAAACCTAATCACATCATATACATAAAGCCTCTGGGGCCAACGAGAAAAACTTCCACTAATACAATTACTATAAATAAAATCCTACAGACTTCTCTGTACACTATGAAGCAATCACAGCTCATATTTCTTAAAACTCTCCATATACAGTGAACAGTATAGGGTAGATTTCCCGCAGAGAAACCAACAAAGCACTGAAAAAGATTTACATGCTGTAGACATTTATTAACTTGAATCTAAAGAGCAATATGCCTGCTTATTAAAGGTATAAACACAAGAAACAGACACGGACAGATAAATACCCTCTTGGAGTACACTTTGACAGTAGAAAATCAAAGTACCATGAATAGTAATTCACTATACAAAGTATGAAGTGAGTTAACAGTGAATTACAGAGAAGACTCTCCAGTCATGAAACATAAAGTTCTGTCCTACGTTCAGATTCCACATGAGCATTTTCAACTCATGTTTCACACAGAAGACATAACTTCCTAAACTGACACTGAACAGAAGCAGTGGAAGTACACCAGATAAATTACACAAATTGTGAGGAATGGAATCTGCTATGTTCAGTGTGGGCGTTTACTTCCTCAGCATGGTCTTTGTGGTTGTTTCAGTTGGGCTTGGACAGATTTTTGACAGAAAGCCTTCACTACTGAACAGCGTCTTGGAGTTTGAAAGGCGAGGATGTTAACTGGTCTAACGTTCTGCTATCACGTTGTATCGTGCTTGTAGTATTGTAGTATATATTTTGACCCAGTGTTATGACTAAAAATCTCATTTTGATTTCATTGGAGTTTGGGTTAGGTTTAGTGTGTGTGTCTGGTATTTAGCAGCATTACACAAACAGTACTGGACACATTACCACAAAACTTGGCGGAAGAATATGGAATGTGTCACGGCAGAACCCATTAAACTTTGGTGCCGATTTAGATCAGGGGGCGGCTCGAGGACACTTTTTTCACTTTCTATAACATTATGAGATAGGACCTTTATTTATTTTTTCATCAATTACCCAGGGAATAATGCATGGACCATGATGAAAAAAATCAGGCATGTTTATGGCACCTATATCTATGAGTGTGTGCAATCTGATGCAGCTTGATTGGATTTGATTGGACTTCACGGAGGTAAGCACTCTCCTATTCTAGTTTATATCTAGATCTTAAATTCAAGATGTTTATTGTCAGAACGTGTCACACTATTTATACAGCTCAAATGAGTGAAAAGCTTTTTCAGGGAAACTCCAATAACAAAAAAAAGTTTAGTAGCAATACAAAAGAAGCACAGTAAATATAGATACAATAATACTACAGCTAATAATACATTAAAATCTAAATAAAATGTGAATTTACAAAAAACTATACAATTTACAAATGAAATTTTTTTCTTTAATAATTCAAGAACACTGTGGAGCGGATATCTCTAAATATCAATATCTATCTATCTATCTATCTATCTATAACTATTCATACATTATATATATATATATATATATAGAGAGAGAGAGAGAGAGAGAGAGAGAGAGAGAGAGAGAGAGAGAGAGTGTTGTGCCAGCTCACACTTAACAAAAACTAGTTCAAACTTCAGTTCATACAAATGAAAATGAACTAGTTCACAATCGATGGTGTCTGATCATGTATCTGGATCCTCCGGTCACTTTAACACTGAGTCCTGACTGTGCGACACGTCTCCTATTGTCCTGAGCACACACAAAATGCTGACGACTCATTTTTCATAATGTTTAAATGCAGCCACATAAACTCTGGAGCGAATCAAACAAACACTAAGTTACTTCATGTACTGATCAGGGCCTAATAACTTGTGATGTGTGTTGGTGTTTATTAGTTAAAGTGAGAGCAGGTCAGAGTGGAGGAGGACACAGAAACTCCAGCAATGTACAAACCAAGCTTCTGATCATTGAGCAGCCCCGGACCAGAGAGAAACTCTGTATTTCCACTGTTTGTTTCCACTGTTCTTCAACAAAGTCACTTACCGGCTGCTTCATGTTAACGCTCCTCTGATCTCACTGTGTGTGTCAATCTGAGCGAGTGAGTGGGGGCGGAGCCCCGGGGCCTGTGTGTGCTCCAGTCTGAGAAGTCTGGGAGCACACACACACACAGTGCATCCGGAAAGTATTCACAGCGCTTCACTTTTTCCACATTTTGTTATGTTACGGCCTTATTCCAAAATGGATTAAATTCATTTTTTTCCTCAAAATTCTACATACAATAACCCATAATAACAAAGTGAAAAAGGTTTGTTTAAAATTTTTGCAAACTTATTAAAAATAAAGAACGGAAATATAACATGTGCATAAGTATTCACAGCCTTTGCTCAATACTTTGTTGAAGCACCTTTGGCAGCAATTACAGCCTTAAGTCTTTTTGAGTATGATGCTACAAGCTTGGCACACCTATTTTTGGGCAGTTTCACCCATTCTTCTTTGCAGGACCTCTCAAGCTCCATCAGGTTGGATGGGGACCATCGGTGCACAGCCATTTTCAGATCTCTCCAGAGATGATCAATCGGGTTCAAGTCTGGGCTCTGGCTGGGCCACTCAAGGACATTCACAGAGTTGTCCCGAAGCCACTCCTTTGTTATCTTGGCTGTGTGCTTAGGGTCGTTGTCCTGTTGGAAGATGAACCTTCGCCCCAGTCTGAGGTCCAGAGCACTCTGGAGCAGGTTTTCATCAAGGATGTCTCTGTACATTGCTGCATTCATCTTTCCCTTGATCCTGACTAGTCTCCCAGTTCCTGCCACTGAAAAACATCCCCACAGCACGATGCTGCCACCACCATGCTTCACTGTAGGGATGGTATTGGCCAGGTGATGAGCGGTGCCTGGTTTCCTCCAGACATGACGCCTGGCATTCAGGCCAAAGAGTTCAATCTTTGTTTCATCAGACTAGAGAATTTTGTTTCTCATGGTCTGAGAGTCCTTCAGGTGCCTTTTGGCAAACTCCAGGCGGGCTGTCATGTGCCTTTTACTGAGGAGTGGCTTCCGTCTGGCCACTCTACCATACAGGCCTGATTGGTGGAGTGCTGCAGAGATGGTTGTCCTTCTGGAAGGTTCTCCTCTCTTCACAGTGCAACGCTGGAGCTCTGTCAGAGTGACCATTGGGTTCTTGGTCACCTCCCTGACTAAGGCCCTTCTCCGCCGATCGCTCAGAGTCCTGGTGGTTCCAAACTTCTTCCATTTACGGATGATAGAGGCCACTGTGGTCATTGGGACCTTCAATGCTGCAGACATTTTTCTGTACCCTTCCCCAGATCTGTGCCTCGATACAATCCTGTCTCGGAGGTCTACAGACAATTCCTTGGACTTCATGGCTTGGTTTGTGCTCTGACATGCACTGTCAACTGTGGGACCTTATATAGACGGTGTGTGCCTTTCCAAATCATGTCCAATCCACTGAATTGACCACAGGTGGACTCCATCAAGTTGTAGAAGCATCTCAAGGATGATCAGTGGATATAGGATGCACCTGAGCTCAATTTTGAGTGTCATGGTAAAGGCTGTGAATACTTATGTACATGTGGTTTTTTCGTTTTTTATTTTTAATAAATTTGTAAAACTTTTTACACTTTGTCATTATGGGTTATTGTGTGTAGAATTTGAGGAAAAATGACTTTAATCCATTTTGGAATAAGGCTGTAACATAACAAAATGTGGAAAAAGTGAGGCGCTGTGAATACTTTCCGGATGCACTGTACACACACACACACACACACATTTTCGCTCACTCCTGGTATTTCAAATAATGGCCGTTACGAGGATTAAAAAATCCAGCGAGAGTGAACGCTGCTCATGTTTATCATATGTAAACTGATTCGTTCAGTTCAACGTTTTTCACACATTGTAGTCGATGTGGATAGCATGACATTCCCACAATTCTTGATCCCTAATTCGCAACCACGGCAAAAAACAAAAACAAAACAATGAATCCCATTTACTTCAACACACACTCTTTATACAATATTTGAACATACAAAAACAACAGTGGCTATGTAGCCATTAAGTATTAAATAAAAAGGAAAAGACTATTAACATTACAAAACAGAATGGAATGACTGTAAGAAAACAGCAGAGGCTGCACACGCTATGTACTAACACACGCACACCTATATACTCGAGTGCAAGGCTGCAAGCAGTAGGTTACTACAGTAGTAGTGACAAACCATTAAAACATATATATATATATATATATAGCATAGTGGATAGCAGCAGAGGCTGGAATACTTAATCTGTTATTTTTGAGTGCCTCAACGCAGAAGTGCAAAATTAAACCCCACTCCTCATACATTTGTCATTCATAATCAGTGGATAGGCTCTGAATGCTTTGTAATTGTTACTTTTCATTAGATTTTAACTTAAACAACAATAAACAGATTGTCATCAAGGCTGGTGGCTCTAAACTGCTGCTCCAAAGTCCAGAGCTGAAACCAGGTGTTCTCCTCTTCACAGATGATGGATGGTGAAGTTAATGCGTGCATTTTCACATATCATTTGCCTAAAAGACTTCAACTGGAAATCCTGCACAGACGAAAGCTCTGTTAAACGTATAAATGAATGAAAAATGAGTCATGAACATTTTGTAGCGTACAATTCATGCTCAGTTTTCCAACTGCAACAATTGTCTCACAAATAAAAAAAGACAACAGTAAAGCAATCATATGACTCATCTGTTGTTTCCTCCGTTGCTACGAGCGATAAACCCTTACAACTAATGTGGGCCACACAAGAAAAGCTTTAAGGAACCGCCTTTCCTGAAGATCTGGCTGCAGATCAATTATTCACCAACTCAAAGCTGCAAAGGTGAAAACACTGCTGTTCTGCTGTTTCAAGGGAATGTTTCCAAGAACAAAAATCTCACCGTGTTTTGTCGTCACCCACCTCCAGCCGTGTAGCTCAACCCAGCACAGCTTTACAGCTCACTCCCCTGCTCAGCTCAGCACTGGCCGTATGAATTATGGATCAGAGAAATATTCCTGGACCTGTTTTTAGAGCGCGCTGAGGTTCTGGACTCTGTCCGGTCCTTTAGAACCAACCTGAGGACAACCAGATGGTCCAGTCGGAATGGCGCCAACCCAAACAGGACTCCTCTGAGCAGAACAAATCTAGAAATATATATAAATAAATATTCATCAGAATTATTATGTACAGGGGGGCTCATGCCAATATAAATAAAGAGCTCAGGTCCCTGGACCCCTCTAGGTCACTGCTGTGGAACATAAATAGAATGCAGCCTTTTTCAATTTTCTTCTATTTCTTTCTCTCACAATCTCTCTCCAAGAATTTTTGCTACTTATAAAATCCACCATTCATGTGTCTCTATCCCCTATCATTTGCTAATCTGCTCTGTCCTCCTCTAATCTCATCACCCTTTCCCTTCCTCTTCTTTATCATCGTCCATCTATCCAACCAGCCCTTCTTCTCCTCCTCTCCCCCTGGTCTTCCCAGCTGTGTTGTCCTCAATTTAAGGTCCAGGGCAGGCAGGGCCGGGTTCAAGAACATTATAATATGAAATTAGTTAAGGTGCACTAGTACAGTTGCCTCAAGGGGATCGTCCACCAAAACTATGGCCAGGTTTAAATATGTCTGGAGATGCTTTAATCTGGATAAAACAGTCATTACGTGCATACAGTACAGTATATGTCATCAATAAGAAGCAAGTCAGGCGCCGGAAGCGACCTGGTGACCGTGGGCGCTGAATTTAAGACGGCTAGGCTAGAGTCATTATAAGGACTTCACTGTTGGTAAAGTTACCATGGTGTCAATGATCCACCTCACTGTCTGCAGCTGTGGAGGCTTTGTGTGTGTGTGGGTTCAACTTCGGCCTCCTCCCCAACCGTTTTCATCTGTCCATATAACATTATTTGGACAATTAGTTGATACGTAATCTCTTTAAATAGATTCAGCATTTGAATATACAGACTCTGTAGGCGAGGGACAAGATTTTGCGGCCGCAGAAAGCCATCTGTTTTCCATTTGTAGTTCAACCAGTAATGTTTGAGCAGGCTTTTGTTGCGCACTGGTAAACGGCACGGTTGGAGAGCAAAAGAGGCGGAATACATTGACCGAAATGCATCGGCTATTGACTTTTTAATTGATCTGCATTCATATACAGATAGCTGTTTATAGAGATGAGCCAAAAGACCGTCTGGACCTAAAACACCTTTAAAAAGTATCGCTATTTGTGTTTTATGTGGAAACATTTTCCACTTGTGTGATAGAAGAAACTTCTCGGATTGTAAATGGTGTACGGCAAACAGAAGACAGAAGTCTTGGCCTGGATTGTGTACACCATGAGACCCAAAATATTGTCCATTTCCCTCAGAGGCTAATTCGTCATCAGATGATCTGGTCTCAGAGATAGGTAAACAGTATAATTAGCAAACACTACTGCATTACATGATGGTTAGATCAGCCATTGTGCACGTCTCTCAGTAAAGAGTTGCCTCTCACCACTCTCATTTAAATGATCCAGTCATCAAATATATACATTTTCTGATCCACTTATCTGATGAGGGTTGCAGGGGCTGGAGCCAGTCCCAGCTGACACTGTGCAAGAGCTGGGGCACACCCTGGACTAGGGATGTCGGGATTAAGCAGTTTTACAATAACCACATTTTTTTTTACAATTTCCCGGTTTCATAACTGTAAGAATTGTAAAAACTACGATATCTAACTGTGATGTCCTGCATCTTGTGAGTCATGTTGTTGTGTGTGTGTGCTGTGCGCTTGTTTGTGTGTGTGAGCCACTAACCTGAAACGTTAGTTGAGAAGAGGCATTCTGTAAAAATGGCAGAGGGAACTAACGTAACAGCCTTTAAATCTGAAGTGTGGGAGCATTTTGGATAAATGACCTGGGTATCATTGAAGAAGATTTAAATCCAATCTGGATCACATACATATGTTCTGGTCCTGCCCTTTCCTCAGAACATTTTGGGCAGACATCTTTCATGCTTACTCTAAAATGTTTGGTGTGGTCATCCCTCCAAACCCATTATGTGCCATTTTTGGCTTTACTGATGAAGCTCGTCCTCTTAAGGGCAGGGCCCATGTTGTCATAGCTTTCACCTCTCTGCTTGCCAGACGTCTGATACTACTCTTATGGAAGGAACAAACACCACCCACATTCAGCAGATGGATTAGAGACACCATGTCTTTCTTGAAACTGGAGAAAATCAGATATACTCTGAAAGGTTCCATACAGAGCTTTGAGAGAACCTGGACCCCTTTCTTGTCGTACTATGAGAGCATACAAAGCCCACTACAAGAGAAAGATTAGATGGCAACCATCCCCCCCCCCCTCTCTCTCCTTTTTTTATTTTTTATTTTTATTTTAAAGGGGACATAGCATGCCCATTTTACCACAAGTTGATATGGTTCCTTGGGGTCTTAATGAAATGTCTGTAACATACTTTGGTCAAAATACCACAAGGATCATATAAAACAGCACCCTTTTTACCCTGTATAAAACAGCCCTCCACAGAGTGACCTGTTTTGAGTGCCTGTTCCTTTAAATGCTAATGAGCCAGCTCCCCCCTCCCCCCTCTCCCCCCATGATTTTAAACGATATAAATTACATATTTTATATGATATAAATTATCAAATATGCATCCCATACTTTGTATTCCCCTTGTCCTGGAGTTTTAATTTTCCCAATCACATAATTAAATGTCCCCCTCTGCCCATCCACTACAAGCACACAAGCAGACAGACAGAGAGAGAAAGAGAGGTGGGGGGCTATGAAGACCATCATTTACCCCAACCCCGACATTCAACGGGTACAACAACAAGCAGAGAAATGGTGCTCGTCCCGTGTGAACAGCCAGGCGGCTGAGCGCTTGAGAACGGCGCTGCGCTGCCTCGCAGCTGCGCTCGGCCCGGTGTACCCCGGCGTAACTACTGTACCCGCGTAACTACTGTAACCCGGCGTAACTACTGTAACCCGGCGTACAGTAGAGCTGAACACTGCGGAAGTCTTCCACACAGCTGGCAGTGTGGAAGACCGCTGGGGCAGCGCAGCGCCGTTCTCAGCCGCTGCCGCCTGGCTGTTCACACGGGACGAGCATTTCTCCGCGCTGGTCAGCCCCATAGACTGTATATATAAGGTCAGCCCACGATTCTGCTTTCTCCGCTTGTTGTTGTACCCGTTGAATGTCGGGGTTCGGGGTTACAGTAGTGCTGAACACTGCGGAAGTCCTCCACACTGCTGGCTGTGTGGCGCTGACACAAATTCCAGCTCACGCACGGAGAGCGAGCGGTCGCTCCCGAGCAACTGCTGCAGCCTCCCAGTCCCAACGATCCAGACAAATGCCACATGTGAGTGAATCGCGGGCTGACCAGCGGAGAAATGCTCGTCCCGTGGGAACAGCCCGGCTGCGTGCTTGGGAACGGCGCTGCGCTGCCTCGCTGCCTCCGTGTAAACCCGAAGTAACGAGTGTGGGGGACGGGGGTGGGCCAAGACCATGTAGGAGACTTCCAGTTCCTTGTTACGACACAAAACCCAGGAAGTGCAATCGAGTCGCTCAAGCATGACGTTTCTGACTTAGAGGAACTATAACAAAACGCGCGAGTGTTTTTTCCCCAGAGTTTTTGGGTTGGTAGACATGCCAGATACCCACATTAACCTGTAGAAGCACTAACAAAGTGGAATTTGCATGCTATGTCCCCTTTAATTTTTAAATTTTATTTATTTTCTTTTTTTTTGCTTTGTCGGGCAGCATTGTTGTATGTAATTGTATTGTAATAATTCAATATTCCTGTATATATGTGTGTATATATATATATATATATATACATTCTAGATTCTGTCTTAATGTATGTACTTCTGCTGCATGGGGTAGGCTGGCTGGGGGTGGGTGGGTCTTATTGTGGGTAGGGGTATAACCATTAGATTTGTGATGTGTAATTGTATAATTGTATTGATTACCCAAATAACACCAATAAAAAACTGTTAAACATAAATCCAATCTGCAAAATCTACCGTCGAAAAGAGATTGCCAAAGGTTCCAACACGTCAACATGTTGCAACATTTTCGAGATCATCATCCATCCCTGTATGCGCGAATCGTGGTACAAAATTAAACTTGCTAATGTACACTGGCCCAAAAACTGAATCGGAGCTATTCCCACCGAGAGGAGAAATCCTTGTTTACTTTTGGTTTCTGACCAGCTCCAAAGGAGGGGCTGACATGCTGACACACATACACACACAAACACACACACACACACACACACACACACACACACACACACACACACCCCTCTCTCCCTCTCCATTATAAATAATTTTTAAAATAGCCAAAACGTTACACTATAAAAGCTAATAACTGCACACAGTTGATGATGATAATAAACATTTTAGTTCATTAGCTATATTATTAGCTATTTATTAGCTGTTAGCTACATATTGCTTGTTGTGTATCTTTTTCCTTGTATAGTACGGATAATCGGGAAAACCGCAATTTCCACTGACTCACACATATCAGGACATCCCCACCCTGGGCAGGTTGTCAGGGTATCGCAGGGCCAACATACAGAGACAAACAATCATTCATACCTACAGTCCATTTAGAGTCTCCTGACCCCTAACTGTGTGTCTTTGGACTGTATGAGGAAGCTGTAGTCATTTTAATGACGACACATTTCATTCTCAGATTTCAAGTGAAGGTACAAAATATTAACCTGAGCTTGAAATGCAGGGAGCTGGCTACCTGGTTCTTGGCTGACATTTCACAGTGCTCAGTGTGGTGCCTCATGCCCCTCCACCCCCCAGTGAGACATGAAATTATATTTAATAGGTAGGACCAAAATCTGGGGCCCACAGCTGAAGTAACTGACATTTCTCTTCTCCTACTCGCTCATCTTCCTATTGAGCCGATCCAGTGGGTGGTGCTTGGTCCTGGCCAGGTGGCAGGGATGGAGGGGCGAAGGGGGGGAGGCGCTGGCCTTGCATGGCTGCTTTGTCTCCGTGTTTATTTGATATCGGGCCTGAACATGCAGCCAGGATGAAAGAACAAGCTCACAAAAAGGGCAAAGTGGAAAGAGAGTGAAAGGCGAGATGGGTGTGTTTATTTCATGTTTGGCTGAATGTATGTCACATGTAAGAAAAAAAAGGGGAAGAAAGAAAAAGGGGAAATGAAAGACAGACACTCTGAGACTCCACTCAGGATGTCAAAACATAAGTGTATGAATGATTTGCTGGGTGAAAGAGAATGCAGGATATAATTCTCTCCATCAATCTAAACATAATGACTTCATATTTCTCACTGGCCCCGGCCAGCTCATAAACAAGACGGGAATTAAACAAACATGTTAAACCGGTTCCAAAATGACAAGGGCCTCTTGTGTTCCCTCTTTGAAATCCACTCTGCTCTGGAATAATTACGGCGGCTTACGGTGGCTTACAAAGGCAGAATATTGTTGAGTTGCATTGTACTGTGTGTGTATGAGAAAGAGCGGCTGTGGCACCTGCATGATTTTCCAAAAAACACAGACAGCGTTTGCATGTGAATGTTGTTTCGTTGCTTGTGTGTGTGTGTTTTCTGTCCAATGAGTGTATTCTTTTTGCATAATTCCTGCTTGTGTGTGTGTGTGTGTGTGAGAGAGAGAGAGAAAGAGCGCATCTCTGTCTGAGAGCATTAGCAGTGAGCCTGTTCTCTGTATCTCAATGAGGGGATTAGAGGACTATTCATTAGACGGGCTTTGATAGGTGACTAGTCGAGTCCATCCACTGCTGCCGCTCACGTACTGCCAGACAGAGAGGCCAGGGGGTAATGGAGGTAGCCCGCTCTCTTGTCTCCCTCTGTCTTCATCCCTCTTTGTCTCTGTTTTTTTCCTGTTGGCATCTCTGTCTCATCCCTTTCAACATCACCATGAGGACATTCTTTTTCAAAATGATTGAGTAAAACCCTGTGGCCTGTATTCCATATGTTTACAGGAGTAGAGTTTTTATAGCTAGTAATACTAAGTGAATATAGCCCCAGATCTAAATACATTCATAGGCATACTTGTGGGTATATGTCCTTGAAAAGACCCTTATCCATTCAAAGTCAAGTTGTTAACATGCCCATATGGTGTTTTTTATATGATACAAGACAAGGTTTCATAGGTCACATAACTAAGGAACCAATCCAATCCAATTGTAGAGGGCTGTCATAGCTTATCTCTGACATTCAGAAGAGAGGCGTAGCTAATTATCAGTACCCTACAAGCGAAGCTTACTAAATTTGCTAAGTTAGCGAAGTCAAAGCCAGCAATCGAGACCAAGGTTTATCTGATGTTAGCAACATATTATGAGCTGTTTGAAAATGTATTCAAGACAAAGGCTTGTGTCAAACAGTGATACATTAAATACATTACAATTCTTATACATGGACTTGCAGACAACTCTGTACAACTCAAGCAGAGGTCTGTGTGTTTGTTGAGCAGGGTCGGAGCAGCATCCAAGGGGTGGGTGGCGACAATTACACAATACGAAATGATGCAAAGGTGTAGAGTTGTATCCATGACATTAAATATGATCAACCTGTTAATGTAAGCAGTGTACATGAAACATTATGGGCAGTTTCGAGGGTAGTCAGCATAAGGTCAGAGAGAATATGTAAACAGACAAGCAATTTCATCAAGTTTCAACTGAACAGAAAATGTTCTGCAAATATAAGGTGATTCTTCAGAATGCTAGTTAATTCAACTCACCTTGAGCAGCTGTGGCTCAGGAGGTAGCTTCCACTAACCAGAAGGTCGGCGGTTCAATCTCCGGTTCCTCCTGTTTGCATTCTGAAGTGTCCTTGGGCAAGATACTGAACTCCAAATTGCCACTGATAGCTGTGCAGACAATGTACGATTGGTGTGCAATAGAAAAAATGCTGCCTATATAAGAGCTGTATGGATGTCTGTATGAATGAATGAGTATGATACTGTAAAGCGCTTTGAGTAGTTATTAAGACTGGAAAAGCACCATATACATACAGGCCATTTACTAAACTAAGCGCAAATAACTGTCTCAGGAGATTAACTCTGTTTTAAGTTTGATGTTTTTGAGAGTTAGGTTACATAACTTAAAGAATCAATAAGAAATACCTGAAAGATCATTCATTCAATTAACTTTCAGTCACCATCCAGTATTCATCCAGTATATTTTGCTGGATAAATCTCTACAGAGTTTCTTCTAATTCTCGTTTAAGTGTACTGCTGGATAAACTTAACTTCATGGGCTCTCAAAGCTATAAACTGAAGAAAAAATATCTCACAGCTCAGTGACAACTGTAAACACTGTGTGGGGTCACTGTGTGAATAATGCTTCAGTAATCAAGAGCCAAAAGGTTTGGAATCCATTGCCACATTGTCGTTATATTTGATTTAATAGTGATAATTGAATTAGTTTCGTCATCCTTCTAGGAAACCTTGTTTTGATTCTTTTGCAGCACTCAAAATTAGCTGAAGCTTCAAACTTTATTGTTATGTACAAAATATGGTATTGTCTGGCTCTTTAAAGCCTTTGTTTGATGATTGTGAACATTCATTTTGTTGCTGTTACCCTTTTAATTATCACCAACTCATAATTAAGAGGTGCACCATTGAAATATAAGTGAGAAAAGCTTTGCTGAGGTTTTCTTTGCTGTCTCTTTTCACATTCCTCTGTGTCGGGACATGTGACGGGTTGGGAAGTATCATTCCAGGAAAGTGAAGATTGAGAAATAACCCACTCTGTCATCACTGGATGTTTTCTTTTCAGGGTTTGAACACAGGACAGAGCATCGGTGAGGCAAATGAAAAGATAACATTTGCCCCAGTAAGCCTGTGCACGCTACTGATGGGTACGTACGGTTCTTACTCTACTACGAAAAAAGCAGGCCAAAGAAACGGCAAAAAGATATTCATCCTCTCCTCTTCTATCTCCTCCTCCTCATCTCCTCGCTCATCCCCTTATTTGTCTTATTTTCTATGAGGGCCCTGGAATACAGACTTGGGCCATGGGACAAAACGAGAGTGGGGAGGGAAGGAGGGAGGAGACGCTGTCAGTCGATGAAGAAGAGGAGAAAGCAAAGGGATGAAGAGAGGTGGGAGCTGGGGACTCGTTTTGATCCCTGCCTCTTAATAAATCTGTCAGAGCGAGACAGAAAGAGAGCATGAGAGAGAGAGAGAGGGAGAGAGAGAGAGAGAGAGAGGGAGAGAGAGAGAGAGAGAGAGAGAGAGAGAGAGAGAGAGAGAGAGAGAGAGAGAGAGAGAGAGAGAGATCCGTCCGTAGAGGTCTTCACCAGGTGGTTTGAAGTGCAGATCCATCCCTCTATCCTCCTCCTTGATGTGGCGCTCTGTGGATTCTCCCTGCATTCGATTTACCTGTTGTTTTGAACTGCGTACGTATGATAGCGAGGATGAAGAGGATCGTTTCAATCGTTTTTTCCTGCTGGGAATATTCACATTTCATATATTTACACTTTTTTGTCATGTTTACAAGGCTTATACACTTCAGTTGTGTCAAAAATATCGGGTTTGATTAAATTAATTTGTAGCCTCATTTATTAGACCGAGGTTTTTGTGATAAATTGGATCAGAGCTAAAAGAGAGTGATCAATGGATTTCATCTGGTGGCCGGAAACACAAATGCACACACACGCACACACGCACACACACAACCAGGAAGAGACTATGTGTATATTTACTCTGCTGCTTATATGAATACTGTTTATTATTGTTTCATATTGCTGCTTGTTTATGGTGTCTGTGTGACACCACGATTCCCTGCTGGAGAGTAAACACTAGATGAGATGGATGTGTGTGTGGTCAGGTGTGTGTGTGTGTCTGTGCGTGCGTGCGTGTGTCTTGTTATGGCTCTTCCCGTTGGCAGGCTATATAACTCAGGTTAATGTTATCTTATTTCACACAGCTCCGAGGCAACCTCAGGGAGTAGATCATTTGGAGCGCTCTTATTACTTTTCATTAGGCTAATGTGACAGAATTTACAAAAAGGGAGGAGGGAACAAACACACACACACACACTATGACACACATTGCTGTGTGTGGGTGGATGTTCGGAGTCCACGTTGAAGCTGGAGTTATCTTCTTGAGATAACACTGAACTTACAAACTTTTCACCCACTGCTGGAATGCAGGTTACAGTTAAGATACGACTACAAACACATGAATACCAGAAACCTCTTATTGATTAGGAGGTGTGTAGCGTACGCCAGCGAAACTGGACGAGGATTCAAAAGGACTGCCTGAGGGAATGTGGGTATGACCTTTGACCCTGAGAGTGATTGAAGCCAGACAGTCAACAACAAGTGAGGAGAGGAAATGAAAGCAGTCGTTGCAGTGGCTGTATGCTTATGTGTTTTTTACCCTTTTTCTGTGCTTCATAGTATTTCCTTACTTTGGGCCAAATGTCATCAAAAGAACACACATTTGTAGAAAATACAGCAAGGTGATGACATGTGGATGTATGACTTGGGCTTACTGTTAGATTAGATTATGGTCGGGGTTGGGTTAGGCCAAGTATTAATGTAAGCCATACAGTGGGGAGGGCTGTGAAGTGGAAAGAGCTGCTGATTCTGTTCCCATTCTTGTAAAGTCCAACTGAAATCACATTTAGTCGTCTCCTTTTTGTGTAGGCAGAGATAATGTCAGCAGGGTTTTCCAATGCATTGTTAATAGTTTGTATTATTAAAAGGAAGGAGGGAAACGCGGACGTAGGGAAAATATCAGAAACGTTCCAGCAGGAGAACAAGAGGAAAAGTAAACACACTTGCACAGACAGACACTATTGTTTATTGCAGAGTAAAGGACCACAGTGACATTTGCAGGTATGTTTACATGTGTTTAATGTGGTGCAGCTGAGCAGCTAATTCGCCATCCAGCCTGCCAACTGACATTAGCGGTACCCTTTTGGTTTTTGCTGTGACTTGCTCAAGGTGCAGGAAAAGTTCATGCTCATGAGACTAGCAGGAAAGCTAATGTGGGTTATTGTTCTTATCCATGGCTCGTGTTGTGCAGCAGATTGCTGTCTGGCCTATGGCATTGATGCTTTATGCTCAGATATGATCAATTCTATAAGAAGACTTCTCTAATTACACAGTCTGAAAACTGAAGGAATTCATGCAAAGACAAAATGTTCACAATCATCGAAGAAAGGCTTGAAAAAGTCAGACAATACCATATTTTGTACATAACAATCAAGTTTCAAGCTTCAGCTAATTTTGAGTGCTGCAAAAGAATCAAAACAAGGTTTCCAAGAAGGCTGACGAAACTAATTCAATTATCACTATTAAATCAAATATAACCACGATGTGGCAATGGATTCCAAACCTTTTGGCTCTTGATTACTGAAGCATTATTCACGCAGTGACCCCACACAGTGTTTACAGTTGTCACTGAGCTGTGAGAAATATTTTCTTTAGTTTATAGCTTTGAGAGCCCATGAAGTTAAATTTATGGAGCAGTACACTTAAACAAGAATAAGGAGAAACTCTGTAAAAATAAAAAGGATTTGTGCAGTAAAAAAAAAGTTGAGTCTGCTCTACTATTCTCTTGAGTGTCTGCAACCCCTCAGATTCATCTTGTGACCCTTATAGGGCCTGGGAACCACAGGTATACTGGATGGTGACTGAACTGAAAGTTCATTGAATGAATGATCTTTCGTCATTTGTATAAATCATAAGTATAAAATATAAATTTCGCTGAAAGAAAGGTGATCGACAGAGCAGAAAGAAACACATTTTATTACCTTTTCCAAGGAGGTTGTTTTCATCTGCATCTGTTTGTTTGTCTCTTAGCTGGATTACGCAAAAAACTTCGGGACGGATTACAACAAAACTTGGTGGAAGGATGTGGTATGGGTCAGGTAAGAAGCCATTGCACCTATGTGCAGCTCTGGATCCGGGGACTGATCCAGGATTTTTTTTTTCACTCTCTTTTACTTTGTGAGAAATCCGGCATGTTTAGGGAACTGATATTTATGAGTGTGTGTGTAATTTGGGGCAGATCCAAATAAAAATCTAGATTGAATATAAATGCGGTGTCATTAGGAGACTATTGGGCCTTTGGTGGAGGTATGTGCTCTAAGTCCAATTCAAGTTTGAGTTGAACTTTAAAGTGTTCCTGAATATATAATCATAGTAGTCTATTGGTTTAAATTATGGCTCGGGCCATGCTCACTACTTTAAAAATCACTCTAATTTAGTTGGATCTCCAGTTTCTGATCCTGGACATTTGACTTTAGTATTTCTACAATCATGGCTCCAGTCCTGGTTACGGCCAACAGTTTAACTTTGTCCTTTTTTTTCAAGTCACTTTGATATGACTCCAACTATACCCATCACCTTTGGTCATTGTTGCTACTGAGTCAAAGTGCTACATTCATCCAAGCTAACTGGTTTTAATCTGTTGAATGCTCTTATCAGGTTTCGACATAATGAAGCTTTTGTTCACCCTGAGGATTTCACACAGCCAATTTTTCTGGATTAGGGACTGAATGTTCCCTATATGGAAAGCTTTATAAGAGTAATGACTTCTCTACTTACAATTGTATGTACCCTGGCTTTTGGCTGGCCTTTTTTAAATCAAAGAACCGATATAGTTGTCTTCTTGACATAGGTTTAGATTTATTTGTTGAGGTCTAGGTGCAGATTCTAAAGAAGCTTATTTTCTGGAAGCCACCCTCCACCACATTTTTGGAATGATCCAACATTTTTTTTACAAACTTATAGCACATACGATCATATAAGATTTCTTCTTTGGGTGTTACTCCATTGTGGAGGAAGTCTTGCCAAATCGATGTGCTGTCAAAACATACATAAAGTTTTTATCATCCTCACATGCAGGCAGACCTCGTCAGCTTCAACCTTAGGTGTGCGCGTTATTTCCATGGGATTTCTTTTGTGAACCCCCAAAAGTTCAAACTACACCTATGGATGGGTGGTCTGTAAGATTCCTAGTGTTATACTCAGATTGTCTATTTTTCAGATGGTGTTGATAGAAGGACTATGTCTTTTTTAGTTCATGCTCACCATTGACTCCTTTTGGTCTCTTTCTGCTTTATTTTACTTGGTCTCATGTCTAGTGTCCGTCTGTCTCTGCCCTCCTCTCCATCTGCTCTCACAGCATTGACTTTGTTTTCATCTCTTTTCTCTCCTTCGTACAGTAAACACCTGCACACACTCCGAAAGAAAAAACATGATGAACCATCTTGTTGAAAGACTGGTGACAGCCCTGACATGATCTCTTTCACATGAGCAAATACTGAGAGGTGGGGGCTGAAGTGTGTGTGTGTGTGTGTGTGTGTGTGTGTGTGTGTGTGTGTGTGTGTGTGTGGTGTGTGTGTGTGTGTCTGTGTGAAAGCTTATTTTTGTATCCACATGGGGACTTCAACCTGAATATTTGCTAAACCATGGGGTCACTAGGGACACAAGTCACTGGGGACAACGATCCAAGTCTCTACAGGTGGAATTTTTTTTTTTATAGTTAAGATTTGGTTTTAGGGTTAGAATTTGCATTTTGGTTGGGGTTAGGAACCAGGTTAATCCATTATGTGAATGAGTGTCTCCCACAGGTTGAGTGAGAGTGGGCGGCTGTGGCTCAGGAGGGAGCTTGAGCGGGTTATCCACTAAACAGAGGGTCAGTGGTTCGAACTCTGACTTGTTTGCATACCAAAATGTCTTCGGGCAAGATATTGAACTACATGTGTGTCTGAGTGTGACTTGTCCTGTTAATTGCTTTTAGTGTAGTCATATTGCTCCATTTGACTGAAAAAGAAAAGAGGGAAACTCCTCCAGTTTATCATCACACAGAATGTTGGTAATTTATTATTACTCTTAATAAACAGCAAGGCCGTAACCCAAATGCTTATTTAACAGGACCGTGCCAATGTTTTTACATGTTTCAGCCCATTAAGTACAAATCGGCTGTGTTTTACATTCCTGCTGGTTCCAAAAGCATACAGTAGGTTTTTAGATTGATTTCCCACCCCTCAGGCAGCCGCTGGTTTCCTTTCATATGAAAATCAACCTGGAGAGACTTAAAACAAACTTGAGATGGATAATCCATCACAGTAAAGGTTTGTTGCCTTTACTGATTTTGGCAAACTTACTTAATTGCCACGTGGTGCTAGAATCAAGGGCAAAGACTTTAGAAAAATTGAAGGATACACTGACACCTGAATGCTGAGCATTGGTTGTTGAACTGAAAGGCAAGGAACAACCCAAGGATTAATCTTCACTGCTGAGTGTCAAAACAAGACATTGAAATTCCCAATATTTCCCAAGATTGTGTCATGGCCCCAAAAAACCTGCCTCTGCTACAATGAACGATGGAGCCAATGCAACATCTTCTGCCAAATTTAGAACAGCTTGGGTTATTTCATTGGTTTGAGTTCTATTTAAGTGCTCTATATATGCATGTTATTATCACAATTTTAACTATATAAAACTACAGGGGAAGTGAGATATTTAAGAAACTAGTTACTTGTAATATTAAATGAACTGAAGGTGTGTACTGAATACACTTGATCGTCATCTTCCTCACTCTGCAGTTAGTTTTGCTGCACCTGTTAGGGAGGGAATACTTATACCTTCATCATTATTAGCCTTTATCATCATTTGATGATAATTGCTGGATTCCATTAAGTTACTACAGTTTCAGGGTCCTGGTCTAGTCACACTTTCACAGGTTGGTGGTCTCTGGAAGGGGAGAGACCACCAACCCATTTTGCAATGTTTTAAACTGGTGGATGAGCAATGAGGACCTGGTGTGTGTACAAATGATTTCTGATATGAGATAGATGACACAGGGGACACACAGATAGTAAAATGTTAAATAAAAACACCTCTGCTTTCCTACAGTCAAAATGCCTGAATGCTTTTCTGCTATAGAGATCGATGTCAGAGCCGAGGTCTAATCCTGAGAAACTGAATTTACGTTTTAAACGTTCCCCTTAAACCCAGTGAATCCACCTCTTGTCTACCACCCACCCTCATAGTTTAACCTTTTTATAATAATTTTCTTATAAATAAACATTATAGCATTTTTACTACTTACCCTTTTGAACTGCAAAAGAGGGACCGATAGAGAAGAAATAAATCTGACATAGCTCCCGTGCTAATGGTCTAGGGTAGATTTGTGGAATCAAACCAACAACTTTGCAGCTAATTAAAATCTTAGTCCTGCTGATCCAGGAAATCATCAATACAGAATTTTTTTCCCCAACTCCATTCTGATACAAAAGTAAAGCTTTGACTCTGATGCTGAGCAGAATCCTCTGCAAACACATTGTCATCATGAATCAGCTGCTGCCACACACTCACATATACACACACGTGTAGAGCCTGACGTACTGAGCAGACTCATGCCAGCCTCCCTGCAGCCTCGGAGACGACTGCAGCCAACAAAGATTCTCTCACATAAAGTATGAGAGGTATTCAGGCCTGGGAGTGCTGAGTCACTTCGGCTAATGCCCCGATAGATGGACCCGGGCCTCTTATTTTGGCAGTGAGATCTCGGAGCAGTCACTGATATGATATACAGCAGCTCTTAATACACTCACTGGCTCTCAAATATGTAATGGAGCAAATTAATGCAGTAGCCTGGGACAGAGACACCCAGAATTGAAAACCAATTTAATCAACCTTTGTCTATCTCTGTCATTTTTTTTTTCTCTCTCTTGCCCTTGGCTTTGAGATGGGAAAGCTATGATGATGAGGGCAGGGTGCTTGTGTGTGTGTGTGTGTGCGTGTGTGTGTGTGTGTGTGTGTGTGTGTGTGTGTGTGTGTGTGTGGAAGGGGGAGTGTGGACAGGACTTGTGAAGTCGGGAAGAGCTCATCCCTGGCTTTGCTGCCTGGAATTCATTGCAGTATCATTTGTTAACTTCCTGCAACATTATGGTAATGCAGTCCAATTTTCATCTGTGGCACAAAGACACAACAAACACAGGCCAATTCTCCACTGATAGTTTTCAATGTGTTGTACATCATCATTAATTGGAAAACGTTGAGTTCCACACTGGATCCAGATTGGATTTTCTTTATCCAAGTCCAAAGAACGTGATTTGCCTCTTGATAGCCAACCTCTGGAACGGATTAATATAAGTGAGATGAGGAGAAATTCTCTATAAATCAACAATTTTCTTCTAATCAGAGACTCGGGAGGGAGAAGGGGTTGAGTGCTCAATCAGAGGATCAAAAGTTTGAGGGGCTTTTCTTTTTTCTTTTCAACCCAATGCAGATCAGCTGAACCCCGGGAAGAGACAGGAATGACACACTGCTTCTCATTCTTCATTCCTCTCTTACCCCGCCTCTAATATTCATACTTTCTTTCAGTCTGTCGCACGTATCACACACTTATCATTCCAAAGCCCCAGCTGCACCCTTCAGCCCTCATTCATTCAGCCCACCATTTCACCGCTCCTGTACAAGAAGAACATCACATACATGCTCCATGCCGCTCTAATAGGTTTAGTGGATCGGCGTAATCTGGCTTGCCTAGCGTGCTGCACATTAATAGCATGTTGTACACCGACCCCAGCGGCGCCATCATGTTATTAGTGTCTTGTCATTAGAGTGTCACTGCCTTCCCTCCATCTGCTGCCCCACCCCCTTTGCCTCTCCAGGGTGTTTCTGGGATACCATCCCGGTGACCTCGGTGGCACGGCTGAGCCGCTTAGCGTCGCCTCCTGATGGCCATGCTCGGCAGCGTGACAAATTTGGTTACCTGAAGGACATCCGTGCATCAGCGCTCTGTTATCTAATCACACACACACACACACACACACACACACACACACACACACACACACGGCTTGATATGAGCTATGTATGCCAGAATACACAATTCAGAGGACATTAATAAGCAATATTGACAATATGCTCACAGTATGATCACATGCATGAAAGTACATGCACGCACGCACACACACACAAAGTGAAAGTCTAACATATTGCCTCTAGTAATGACATCCAAGTCCAGGTTGAAATCAGGGGGTGTGCCTTTGAAGAAGTGAGTGGCTCAATGATTTGTTGGGTTGCATGTATACAAATGCTCATGGGTATAATTTGAAGATGTTTGTGTAACAATTTTTTCAAAAGTGAATATGTTTTATAATTTGCATTTTATACTAGGGAGTTTGATACACCAAAAGCAGACATGTATGACATGATAACATTGTTTTTTTGTGTGTCTTCTCCTCTGCCACCTACTTTTACCCATAAAACCAAAACAACACCTGACTCCAGTCATGTATCTGAACAGTTCTACTTTTACATATGTCATGATGCATTTTTATAATTTCTGAAAACACTGTATTGTCATTGAAAAGCGCTACACAAATTAAATTGCCTTGTCAGGCCTTAGGGTAATTTCAGTAACATATACATTTCTAGCATACTGTTGAGTTGATACACATGATCCAGAACTTACACACACTGGAGCCACTGATGTCACTTTGTATTTGGTGCCACCTTTAATCTTTTTCTTTCCTTCATCCCTTACCACTTTTCCCACTTCTCCCCTTTTCCACTCAGCTGAATATCCTGCCTACCACCAGGGCTTGAAATAGAATAGCAACAAAATGCATTAGAAGAACAATCAGAGTACTCCCCTCTACAATAATCTGTTTACACCCACCCCCTTTCCCCAAACCCCCATCCTCCATTTAGGACTTTTTTGTTCCACTGAGTAAAAACTGTCACCATTTAGTGTATCCCTCTGTGTCATACTGAAGCAACTTTCACAGGAAGGGTGTGACTGAGCTGAGAAGCAGTGACAGAGGACGACTAAAAGATAGATGATGAGATTAACAGGAAGGGAGAAAGAGGACAGGAAAGAAAGGAAGCATTTAAGAGTGCAACAAAACGGAGGGGGAGAAGGCAGAGGGGACATTTCCCCAGTGGAAATGTAGAGGTCCTTTGGACTGGTAGCAGGAGCTGGAGCATCTCATCCTCTTCACAGCCAAAACTGACAAATGCCGCTGGCAGTGAATTATTTGAGGGCCAGTTTGACCTTCTACGGCATTAAGAGGAATGAAAACCTCAGATTCATTATTCTTCTCTAAACATAATTCATTTATAACAGGCCTGGATATGTGTTTTCTACAGGTGGCACTTATTTCCATAAAATAATGTTGAGAACAAAGTTTTGCAGGGTATAGTGTCATTTAGAGATGATTCTGGTTTATTTATTGCCAACAGTGATAATTAAGCTGTGGTCAAATTAATTGCTAGCTCTGAGAATTAAGTGACACAAGCAGTCAGGTTATGAGTCAGGTTTTAAAGATTTTCTTTTTTAAAACCCCATAAAAATGTAATAAATACATAATTACTGAAACTATCCACTGTAAACATCCATCAACTTTGAGCAAATGCACTAACAACATAGTTTTACCTATAAAAGTTTTCTGAGTTGGATTATCAGCGACACTTCAGATGTTCTTACTTGGATTTAATAGGAACTTGGCCTGCAATGAGCCCTGACCTCAACCCCATCCAAGTCCCAAAGACACTTGGGATGTGAGCCAGGTCTTATCGTCTAGTATCAGCAGTCAACCTCACTAATACTCTTGTGGCTGAATGGAAGAAAATCCCTTCAGCGGGGTTGTGAAATCTTATGGAACAACTTCCCAGAAAATAACAGCCAAGATAATGAAAGAAAATGTTTAACAGTCACATAAGGGTCTTATGATTATGTATCCTCATACTTTCGGCCATATCATGTAACAGTAGTGGTTGATTATTTAACAATTCAGGTAGAAAACCACAGTTTTATCCAACATGTAGTGATTTGCTCATTTGCATCTTTCCACTGTCTCATATTAAGAACACAAGAAGCACAGTAGTTTTTAAAACTATTTTGGGGCATTTTTACCTTCCTGGATTGGACAGCATAAGTATGAAATGGGGAAAATGGAAAGACAGTGGAAGACATGCAGCAAAGGACCGGTTCGTTTCCATCCTCCAGTGTTTCCCATAAATGATCAAGACTGTGCCACCATATTCTAATTTGTCCTATTATAGTTTTATAATGAACCAAATTTGTATCTACACATGTAATAACATAAGACATCTCTAACCTTTTTTTTGCCCTGTTGCTTCAATGTATAGCTGTGTGCTGTGCTATCGGCTCTGTTCTCGCTCATGCTACCATCCATAATGTTTTTACCATCCATGCAGACGGTCAGACCTCATAGTTTCAGTTGTGCGTACATCCGAAATTGGCATGCACCAATTTGTCTGTTTGTGTTCTAGTAACTCGGAATCTTTGCACTTGAGAGCAACGTGTGCACTCCTGCTACTGCCATAGCTTGAATGGATTCTGTGGGAATCGCTGAGCCTCCATATATGGTACGCCCTGTAGTTCACCTGGTAGAGTGTATTTAATTGTTTTTTTTTCAGATAATATTCAGTCCTCTTATGCAAGTGTAAATATGCCTCAAAGCACTGATCAGTGTCCCTTAATATTGATGTGTTCCTTTGAAATACGTATCTTTTCAGGATAATGTTGCCAAAATGATTTTATCCTCCTTTACACACCAAATGGCACAGTGTCTTGCCGTCAGCCGCACAGTATGACTGAGATGAGGAGAAGAGCTTCATCATGTGGGCTGGAGGAGTTTGACATTCTCCCTGTCTCTCTGGTGTAGCTGTCATATTTAGTTTCTGGTCCCTGTGGGGAGAAAATTGCAGCAGCGGAGAAAGTGAGGGAGGAATCTCTGAAGACCAAGCTGTCTGCTTGGGACTGAAGAGTGGCTGAGGCAGATAGTGTTACATTGCACCCGTGGGAGACAAGTGGATATGACCAGCGGGATCGAGGTGTGTGTGTGTGTGTGTGTGTGTGTGTGTGTGTGTGTGTGCGCACGCACATGCGTTGTGAGAGAGGGACTGTCATGGATAAAGATATACTAAAGAAACAGAGACAATACATAATGTGATTCGGAAGAAAACCCTATAATCCACAAAATACACTATGTATATGTACAAATTAAAAAATTGAAACATGTCAGATTACAAAACAAAATTTCATTTCTGTGGATGACATGGACAGCTTGTTTGCTGCCCTCTCCTACACTCCTAAAATCCTTTTCTTGTGCTGAGCGGTTCCCATGCTCTTTCTCTCCCTGCCTGCCTCCTCCTCTGAACTGAGTGGATGTCAGTGTTGGTTCTGAAGTGGCTTGTCTAGGGTGCAAATGAATAGCATCACTCTTTCTCTGACTGTGGAGAGACAGCGACTACACTGGCAGAAGGAAAGGTGGAAGAGAAGAGGAGAGACTCTAGAAAGAGAAGAGAGCGTGATGAGAGGAAACATGCTCGAGAGAGTGGCTGAGAGTGGAAAGTTACAAGAGAGTTATAGAGGACACGAGGACTGCTATTAAAATGATTAAAAGGATGGAAAGAAAGAGGGCTGAGAGAAGTGGAAAGTGTAGAGTGATGGGGAGAGAGAATAAGGGTTAAGGGGTGGGCTGGCAGGATACAGTCCCTCCCCATTTATAGATATTAAACTTAAGTAATAGTACTAGAAATATACCTTTAACCATAAAAAGGGTTATAGTGTGCAAGAATAAAACTAATAAATTATTAGACATAAGTTTGTCACAAATACTAATTAACTCAATATATTAATTAGATTCTATTTGAACTTTTAAAGATTTTGCTAATGACAGAGAGGTTGGCTTGCCACACTTAATGGTTAAGTGAAAAGTCTTTTTAAAAATAGTTTTTAAACTCCCTCTAATCTTGTCCTGTCAAGTCAAGGCAATTTATTTTTTTACAGATCAATAAATCACATGGAGATTCTGGGAGCTGCCCTCAGATCTGATAGTGATAGATCTAGATCTATAGTCTGATGTGGTATTGATGGGAGCGGGAGATTCTCCGATTCAACGTGTTGACAACAGCAACAAATCCTCCGAAGAGTTCAGGTGAAGGGTGGTGCAGTAGGCAGAGGCAGGATTGAGAGATCACGTGTTTTTGTTTAGAGCACATCAACACTGGAGTCTCATCACCACAAACTCTCTTGACATCTTCGTCTCTGTCTTCTACTTGTATGGCTCTGCTTTTTCATGCAGAGATATTGGTTCTCTTTTAGTTTTTTCATTTTTGAAAGGTCATCAACAACTCCACTCCCTTGTGGTGGATCCTGCGGAGGTTCCCCAGTTGTCAGCTCCACCAGAGTTTCTGCTGACTTTATACTAGGGGGCCAGATTGAGAAAACTCTGCAGAAACTCTCGAGGCCCTCACTCGAGCAGTTGTGTTCGCACATGCAGCCCAAAAAAAGTCCTGAGTATATCCGGAGTTCAGTGCATGTCTGAAAGCAGCTAAAGAGAAAAATGGTTTCATAAATCTGTAACTGGAATCTGTCTGTTCTATCCAGATTTGATGCAATATTACTA
Organism: Hippoglossus stenolepis; assembly: GCF_022539355.2. NCBI lineage: Eukaryota > Metazoa > Chordata > Actinopteri > Pleuronectiformes > Pleuronectidae > Hippoglossus > Hippoglossus stenolepis. The sequence continues at coordinate 25,916,581 of NC_061486.1, forward strand.
TTTTAATTTCATAAAAGAAGTAAAAGTTTAAAATGTGTTAAACAAGGAAATCTTTCACCAATTCACAACAATAAATTATGCTATTTTCAACAGTTGTTGATCTCTATGCACAGAGCCACACATGAACAAACAGAATCATAAGATGTTTTGATGGAGTTTTCCATAGAGAGGTGTCATCTCCGTCCAAATGTCGTGGAAAAGAGTGAGACCTTAAAATGTTGCAGTGGTCCTGCTGCGTGTGCGGCCTTGTGATAAATGTAAAGGTCCAAAGGAAGAAAAATATCTATCTTGCTAGATCTTTCACTTCATACATCCGACATCAGTTTACTTTGGCTTCTTGTTGTTCTGCGCTGGCCAGTAAATTAACTTGTCTCGGCTTGTTTTGTCAGAGATACCAACCGACAGTTTCATATGAGGGGTTGAGTTGAAGTTGTAAGACTCTCAACCAAGACTCCAGTTTATGAATGAAAAGATAGCAGAGAAAAAAGATTGGTGGAAAATAACAAAGAGATGGGGTTCCTGTCTAAGCTGTCACGCAGACACACCCTGGAGCCTGTTGCATATGGTTCTAGCAAGCTACAGCTCACACCTGTAGTAAAAGTATTGTGTTTTGTTCTCACTATACCTCACCTATCATCTGCAGGTGCTGAAGGACCAAACTCCATTCCAACAACATCCCTCTTATCTGAGTGTGTTCTCAGCGGCAGACCCAACGCCATTAGATCCAATTTTGACATCAAAAAAATGTTGCTTGGTAGAGCTTTAAAAAGGCTGTTGGTATATCATCATTAATAATATGTGTAAAAGGTTTCATTAAGAGTCAGTCAGTTATATATCTAATTAATGAGAACTCTTGTAATTATAGTGAGCGTGGTGCATAATTAACAAATGAAAATACATGTCATACCTGCTCATCAACCCAATGTAATTCAGTTTAATTCTATACCACTATGGGAATTAATTATGAAACTCTTTGAGAGTTAGTCAGGGTGAGTCTAATCAAGACTTTGGTTTGGACTTTCTCATTTTGAATCTGACCACATTTCAGTTTCCACTCACAGCAATTAGTTTAATACCCTACTAAAAGCATTGTTAGCTCGTTTTTAGGCTAATTACGATAGAAGGACCTCTTGTAATTGTAAAAAACAGAGAGGGAAACCTGAAGAGGACCCACTTTCATGCACCGTTTTCAATTGCCAGCCCTATGTGCACCAAATGTCATGCGGAGAAAAATCCCTGTAATATCAGATTTGGGACGATGGGCGGAAGAGAGAACGAGGAGGAGGAAGAAAAAGTAAACAAGCCATTGTACCTTCTACTTTAATGCTTTGAGAACATTGTGAGCTTCCAAAATGGACTACATCTTCCCATTGGGCTACGATTTTCTCTTGAGGGGGTGGGGGAGTATGACAACCTGCAGGGGGTGAGAAATCGAACCAGTGGCTTCACAGCTGCTACATCCATTTTGTTTGTCTTCCTGTCATATTCCTCGTCTCCCCCCCCCTCTCTCTTTCTCTCTGCAGAAGATTTAACTTACTGTGCTACTAGGTCAATGCCCACTAATTGGGGTCAATGCAGAATCGAATTGTGCTCATATGGGCTAATTTGTATATCTATTTCAGTTGACAGGCAGGGGAATAGGAATTTTGCTCGACTAATCCTTCTTGGGTTTCGTGGATGGCTAATATAGTGTGAACCGTCAGGTTTAAGCCTTTTCATCCTCTCGCTGATGCACCACTTTTCAGTGTGGTCTCCTCGGTTACAGCCTATAACAAAGAGAATTAGTGGTTTCTGACAGTCTATTTGTTATTTCTTTTTTAAATCCCATACATAAAGCACTCTCTCCTCTACCTCTTCTGTTCCTGGCCCCCCTCTTCTTCATTACCCTATAATAGTGTTCCCTTTCCTCATGCGCACACTAACACACATTGTCGAGCCCCCATAACATTGGTTAAACTAAGGTTTAGTCCAGTGCACGGTGGAAGCCGTATGTTCTCACTGTGGCGGAAGTTTCTCTTATCCTGTCTTTGCAGCAAAGTGAGAGGAGAGCTCGGCCTTATTGTAACCGACTCCCTGTGAGGATAGCGAGAGAGTGGGGGAGAGGAGCGAGACGAATGGGAGGCAGGAGAGGAGAGAGATAAATTCTTACAGAGGGGCCTTCTTATTGTCACCATGTTTAGGAAATTAAGCAAACTAATTATAGTCAATGTGTGTATTTACTTGAGCCTCATCTCCCAAATGATACATGCACCGTACCAGCACACACACTTCAATACACGTCCTCCTAACTTTATTCCAAAGTCGTCACCACACAAAGTTTCCCTCCCTGGTCGTGAGCTCTCCATTTACGCTGCTGTTGAGGCTTGAAAGACCGATGGTCTCATTCAAAAACATGAGAGAGCTTCAAGAGATGCTTCACAAAGTGGCTGTTGAAGCAAATATATTAAGAACAAGTGATCACAGGGCCAGGGGCTTTTGTATAATAGGGAATAATGTTCACACTTAAGTCCATGTCAGTATCACATTTTTTGCTTGCTTGCCTACTAAAACAATTTAACACCCAAAGAAGAGGTTAGTCATTATCTTTCTTTTCTTACCTTCATAGCTGCAACTGTTTGCTTTTGAATGTTAACATCCATTATTCACACATTAGCCAGAAGAGCATAGAAAGAAAGCATAATTATTGTAAACACATAAGAACATCTCTGAGGTGGTTGCCCCTAAAATTGCATTTTATTTTCTCACTTTATCAGAAAAAAGAGCCATGTTACAGATACGTTCAGCACCTTATTATTTATATCAATTGCCAGCGTCCAGCACAGCGGTCGTGAGTGAGACGAGACTCACTGAGTGCGACATAGTGTTGGCAGACTCTTAGCAAAGAATGACAATTCAAGCCTTTTATTGTTGGAGGGAAAAAAAGCACCTTTAGTGGATATTTTGTGGACTGTCACAGTTGCCACGCAAGATTACATTGATTAATTCTAAATGGTTCTGTACCATTCTTTTACACTCCCACATTTATAAACATAGGGCCTAGGTTGAAAAATACCACAATTCCCCTTTAAGGTGCAAAAGTAACTAGCTGTAAACACAACACTGCCATTCAATCATCCTTAAATCTGCATTTTCACATAACCAGCAGATACAATACAACAGTACTACTAGACATGTTTCTGGACACTTATCGCTAAAACCTTTATTGCTGGGCAGGTTGTGCACAGTGGATTTTAGCCGCCTGCTAAGGCCAAAGACAAAATGATTGATAAGAGTAAACCAGAACATTTAAGTTATAGGTCAGAAACAGTAAGATATAAGAGTCTATAAGAAACTGTAGATCCGGACCATAATCATCTTTAAATTCACCATGAGTTTCAATCATCAACGAATTTTAGATGACTTACTGTCATTCAATCCATTGTTATTGTAGAAATAGTGATTACAGCTGTTTTACATTTTCAGTTTTGTGAAACACGAATTATGGGTGAAGTGATTAAAGTCTAAATTTTAAGGGAGCTAATACCACTCTGCTTTGGTTTTCATGTTGACAATAATTCACATACAATAAT